>NC_056459.1:37483232-37535732 GCF_018296145.1 Oncorhynchus tshawytscha
GTTTTTAAATTAGATGTACAAAGGGCAGGTGTCCACATACTTTTGGTCATGTAGTGTATATGTGATAGGATGTATAGACATTATGGATAGTATGTAGATGGAATATATAGTATACCTGTGGAATACGTAGGATAGAATAGTATGTAGATATACTATATATTCAATCTACATACTATTGTATTGTATGTATACAATAGTATGTAGATAAAATATAGATTCTATAGTATATATAGTAGCATATATAGTGTAGAGTCTATATAGTATTATTTATTATATCTGTAGAATACATAGAATAGTATGTATTGATAGAGCACATCATTGATCTGTAGAATACATACAATACAATAGTATGTAGATTGAATATATATTTTATAGTATATATAGTATATATATATATATATATATATATTTATATTATATAGTATATCTGTAGAATATATAGAACAGTATGTATTGATAGAGCACGTAGTATATCTGTAGAATACATAGGATACAATAGTATGTAGATATTATATATAGTATATATGTAGAATGCATAGGATACAATAATATGTATATATTATATATATTATAATGTAGAATACATAGGATACAATAGTATGTAGATATTATATATAGTATATATGTAGAATATATGTAGAATACATAGGATACAATAGTATGTAGATATTATATATAGTATATATGTAGAATACATAGGATACAATAGTATGTAGATATTATATAGTATATATGTAGAATACATAGGATACAATAGTATACAGTGGGGCAAAAAAGTATTTAGTCAGCCACGAATTGTGCAAGTTCTCCCACTTAAAAAGATGAGAGAGGCCTGTAATTTTCATCATAGGTACACTTCAACTATGACAGACAAAATGAGAAAAAAAAATCCAGAAAATCACATTGTAGGATTTTTAATGAATTTATTTGCAAATTATGGTGGAAAATAAGTATTTGGTCAATAACAAAAGTTTATCTCAATACTTTGTTATGTACCCTTTGTTGGCAATGACAGAGGTGAAACGTTTTCTGTAAGTTTTCATAAGGTTTTCACACACTGTTGCTGGTATTTTGGCCCATTTCTCCATGCAGATCTCCTCTAGAGCAGTGATGTTTTGGGGCTATTGCTGGGCAACACGGACTTTCAACTCCCTCCAAAGATTGTCTATGGGCTTGAGATCTGGAGACTGGCTAGGCCACTCCAGGACCTTGAAATGCTTCTTACGAAGCCACTCCTTCGTTGCCCGGGCAGTGTGTTTGGGATCATTGTCATGCTGAAAGACCCAGCCACGTTTCATCTTCAATGCCCTTGCTGATTGTAGGAGGTTTTCACTCAAAATCTCACTATACATGACCCAATTCATTCTTCTCTTTACACGGAACAGTCGTCCTGGTCCCTTTGCAGAAAAACAGCCCCAAAGCATGATGTTTCCACCCCCATGCTTCACAGTAGGTATGGTGTTCTTTGGATGCAACTCAGCATTCTTTGTCCTCCAAACACGACGAGTTGAGTTTTTATCAAAAAGTTATATTTTGGTTTCATCTGACCATATGACATTCTCCAAATCTTCTTCTGGATCATCCAAATGCTCTCTAGCAAACTTCAGACGGGCCTGGACATGTACTGGCTTAAGCAAGGGGACACGTCTGGCACTGCAGGATTTGAGTCCCTGGCGGCGTAGTGTGTTACTGATGGTAGGCTTTGTTACTTTGGTCCCAGCTCTCTGCAGGCCATTCACTAGGTCCCCCGTTTAGTTCTGGGATTTTTGCTCACCGTTCTTGTGATCATTTTGACCCCACGGGGTGAGATCTTGCGTGGAGCCCCAGATCGAGGGAGATTATCAGTGGTCTTGTATGTCTTCCATTTCCTAATAATTGCTCCCACAGTTGATTTCTTCAAACCAAGCTGCTTACCTATTGCAGATTCAGTCTTCCCAGCCTGGTGCAGGTCTACAATTTTGTTTCTGGTGTCCTTTGACATCTCTTTGGTCTTGGCCATAGTGGAGTTTGGAGTGTGACTGAGGTTGTGGACAGGTGTCTTTTATACTGATAACAAGTTCAAACAGGTGCCATTAATACAGGTAACGAGTGGAGGACAGAGGAGCCTCTTAAAGAAGAAGTTACAGGTCTGTGAGAGCCAGAAATCTTGCTTGTTTGTAGGTGACCAAATACTTATTTTCCACCATAATTTGCAAATAAATTCATTAAAAATCCTACAATGTGATTTTCTGGATTTTTTTTCTAATTTTGTCTGTCATAGTTGAAGTGTACCTATGATGAAAATTACAGGCCTCTCTCATCTTTTTAAGTGGGAGAACTTGCACAATTGGTGGCTGACTAAATACTCTTTTGCCCTACTATATGTACAGCAATAGTTGAATAGGATGGACTTGACTAGAATACAGTATATACATAGGAAATGTGTGAAACAGTATGTAAACATTATTAAAGTGACCAGTGTGCAGGTCAGTGTGCCTTTGTTGATGCGTTGGGCAGACCTCAGCATCCTCTGGAGAGCTCTGCGGTTGTGGACAGTGCAGTTGCCGTACCAGGCAGTACAGCCATCTCACATGGATGCCTTCCATTGGTGCATCTGTAAAAGTTTGTCAGGGTCTTTTAAGGGTCCAAGCCAAATTTATTCAGCATCCTGAGGTTTCAGCATCACCACACTGTCTGTGTGGGTGGACCATTTCAGATTGTCAGTGATTTGTACGCCTAGAAGCTTTTCCCCTTCTCAACAACTCAATTTTTTTTAAACTGACATGAACAAAGAGTCTTTCTGACAGCTCCTGGTGCCCCGCAGCCATCCCCTGAGGCAGACGCTACACAGACAGAATCTACACTCGTCTTTTCACCCCCCGTCTATCCCTCGTTCCATCCCTCCTCTCCTCTCTGCTTCCTTTGTTTGTTTTCAGGGTGATGGGTAAGTCAGGGTCCAGTCTTCAGCTGTTGTTGCTCTCTGCTGTGTCCACACGCCTGTTTGCGTGTTTGGGTTCATTCTGTGAGTGTTTTGAGTATGTTGTCTTGCGTGTGTGTGTGTGTGTGTGTGTGTTTGTCAGGGCTCTGTCTGTGTGTGCCTGCAGCACGGGGCAGTCAGGTAGAGTGAACTGGACAGGGAGGTTTCTGTCTGTCTGTCTGTTTTTCCCTCTCTTTGAAAGCCCTCTGTAAATCAGAGTAGAATGCTTGTGTGGATGTCAACACCAATACATCGTCACCAATAAACCTCTTCCAAACCTGAAAAAGGGACAACTTCCAAGTGTTAGGCAGTGAAAACAGCCACAGAAATCGATATCCGACTTCAGTAACCAACCACATTGTGGGCCTGTTACAATACATCAATCATGACGGATTTGATGAATATCCACTTAGTTAAATCAGATTTGTTGACTGTGCGCTAATCTGTCGTTCTCCTTCTATCACCCATGGCCTGCGTTCCACTGACCTATTTACGGCATCCATAGAGCAGGCACTGGGAGTCGGGTAGAGGCGAGGCGAGGCGAGGGAGGGAGGGAGGGAGGGGGGAAAATTCTGGGTGTGCTACTCTGTCAAGGTTTCCCTTAATTAGAAAAAACAGGTTATGTCCATGTAGGAGATATCCCTGGATTCAATACCAGTATGTAATACCAGTATGTAATACCAGTATGTAATGTCAGTATGTAATGTCAGTATGTAATGTCAGTATGTAATGACAGTATGTAATACCAGTATGTAATACCAGTATGTAATACCAGTATGTAATGCCAGTATGTAATGCCAGTATGTAATGTCAGTATGTAATGTCAGTATGTAATGTCAGTATGTAATGTCAGTATGTAATACCAGTATGTAATACCAGTATATAATGTCAGTATGTAATGTCAGTATGTAATGTCAGTATGTAATGTCAGTATGTAATGTCAGTATGTAATACCAGTATGTAATACCAGTATGTAATGCCAGTATGTAATGTCAGTATGTAATGTCAGTATGTAATACCAGTATGTAATACCAGTATGTAATACCAGTATGTAATGTCCGTTACTCACAACCTCATGCTAATAGCATTAGCCTACGTTAGCTCGTCCGTCCCGTGGGGGGGAGGAACCAATCCCGTAGAGGATCATCATGTTTTGCTTTAGCTGCTCTGTAGTTTAGATTGTCAAACATATGTTAATGAAGACACTCAACACATGTTAATGAAGACACTCAACATATGTTAATGAAGACACTCAACATATGTTAATGAAGACACTCAACAGAACATAGTGTAGATACGGTACATTATTTTATAAAAGGGACTTGTCATACTGCCAATCATATGTTACGAACCCAATAACTAGCCTACGTATATTGTTCCACTTTGTCTATGCGTCCTGGGTCTAGTTACATGGTCTGCATTTATGTGAGAAACCAGTGTATTGAATGTGTTGAATGTACATGTCCCCAAGGTGACAGCGAACTCACCTCGGTCCAGAGCCAGCTCTGTCTCTCCGGGCCTCGTGGTCGGCCAGTCCAAGCTCATTAGTATCTGTTCAGATGGTGACGAAATATTATACTGTGTGTACAAAAAGGATGCCAGAGGCATGCCCAAACTGAAGGCCTCATGGTGACCAAACAAAACCTGGTGAACTGGGTAACATGGACTGACCAT
This sequence comes from Oncorhynchus tshawytscha, assembly GCF_018296145.1. Lineage (NCBI taxonomy): Eukaryota > Metazoa > Chordata > Actinopteri > Salmoniformes > Salmonidae > Oncorhynchus > Oncorhynchus tshawytscha. The sequence goes on from NC_056459.1 coordinate 37,487,863, forward strand.
CACAATAGGCAGCACCTGATTATCAACCAGGCTCAGCAGCTAGACCCGGTTGGTGTTGCCACCTGAGGAATGGAGTGTGCAACTGGAACCTGGATAGGCAGTACATGATGTACTTATCAAGCCTTGGCTCATATGAATTTTTCTGAATTTTGCCTATTGGATAGTATTAAAAGCATAGCAATATAATGAATAAAACAGATGAATGATTGACCTGAATGGAGACTCTGGTGAATTCATTCTAGTTCTATCCCATAGGCAAAATCTAGACAGACAACTTTTGAAAAACCTTGCACCGGAGAGTACTTTTGAGGTCTGTGAAAAATCAGAGAAATTTTCATTTTTTGGGTGTAGTTACCCTTTAATTAAAGTGTGCACCAGCAAGAGCCTTGGTTGGTCAGCAGTGTTTCTATGGCACACCAGCAGGAGCCTTATTTGGTCAGCCGTGTTTCTGTAGCACACCAGCAGGAGCCTTGTTTGGTCAGCAGTGTTTCTGTAGCACACCAGCAAGAGCCTTGGTTGGTCAGAGGTGTTTCTGTAGCACACATGTGATGGCAGAGTTTGCAAAACAAATCAACACTGGACTGATGCAAATAGTCATGATATCATTCTGCCAGGTAAGCATAGGCTACTTTGTAGTTAACCTTTAATTGAGAAGGTTTTTTGGAAAGCCTTTCCACCTACAAGTTGACGGTTACGATTAGCATCGTTGCTAATGGCTACACAAAAGTAGGCAAAATTGTAATAATTTATTCATTCTGTTAATGTTTTAAGATAATTTTTGCCAAATTAATTTTCAAATAAATTCGTCAGATTTAGTAGATTTCCTACTATGTTTTTATATTGGTGAATTCCATTTTAATGTCTGGATTCCATAATTCCGTCAGCCATCTCCATATCAGATTTGATATTTTATTTTATTGGGTCCTATATTGGGAAACTGACTTTCTCGGGCCCTGTATTGGGAGACAACTGGCTTATTGGGCACTATATTAGGAAACAACAGATTTTAAAGGGCCCTGTATTGGGAGACAACTGGTTTATTGGGCACTATATTAGGAAACAACAGATTTTAAAGGGCCCTGTATTTTAGAGACAACTGTATCACTTCCCAGCCAACATTCTAAAAGTACCGACACTAAAATATGATATGTTAGCTTTGTTTTAAACTCTCTCTCCCTCTGCTCAACGTGTAGAAGTCTTTCTCAGGCAGTCTAACGCATTCTGTTGTTAATAAAGACAGACCATACGCCCTGTTGGTCTCAGGAAAATGTCCATTCCTTGCATCTTTGATCAGGGTCTCTACTGTAATAATCTCTTATCTCTGATCAGAGTCTCAACTGTAATTATCTCTTATCTCTGATCAGAGTCTTTTGTGTAATTATCTCTATTCTCTGATCAGAGTCTCTAATGTAATTGGATATTTTCTATGATCAGTCCCTTCTGTAATTATCTCTATTCTCTGATCCCAGTCTCTACTGTAATTATCTCTATTCTCTGAGCCCAGTCTCTACTGTAATTATCTCTGATCCCAGTCTCTACCGTAATTATCTCTATTCTCTGATCAGTCTCTACTGTAATTATCTCTATTCTCTGATCCCAGTCTCTACTGAAATTATCTCTATTCTCTGAGCCCAGTCTCTACAGTAATTATCTCTGTTCTCTGATCCATCTCTACTGTAATTATCTCTATTATCTGATCCCAGTCTCTACTGTAATTATCTCTATTCTCTGATCCCAGTCTCTACTGTAATTATCTAGATTCTCTGATCCTAGTCTCTACTGTAATTATCTCTATTCTCTGATCCCAGTCTCTACTGTAATTATCTATATTAATTGATCACAGTGTCTACTGTAATTATCTCTTTTCTCTGATCACAGTCTCTACTGTAATTATCTCTATTCTCTGATCTGCTCTCCAGTAATTATCTCTATTCTATGATCCCAGTCTCTAGTGTAATTATCTCTATTCTCTGATCACAGTCTCTACTGTAATTATCTCTATTCTCTGATCATGTCACGCCCTGGTCTGAGTATTTTGTGTTTTTCTTCATGTATTGGGTCAGGCCAGGGTGTGGCATGGGGTTTTTGTATTGTGGTGTGTTTTGTCTTGGGGTTTTGGTGGTGGTATTGGGATTGTAGCTAGTGGGGTTATCTAGCAAAGTCTATGGCTGTCTGGAGTGGTTCTCAATCAGAGGCAGGTGTTTATCGTTGTCTCTGATTGGGAACCATATTTAGGCAGCCATATTCTTTGAGTTTGTCGTGGGTGATTGTCCTTAGTGTCCTTGTTTCTGGCTGTGTTAGTTTTCACAAGTATAGGCTGTTTCGGGTTTCGTTCAGTTACGTTCTTTGTTTTGTAGTGTTTGTATTTATTTGTGTTTACGTTCGTTCATTTAAACATGGATCGCAATCTACACGCTGCATTTTGGTCCGACTCTCCTTCACACCTAGAAAACCGTAACACAGTCTCTACTGTAAATAGATGTTTTCTCTGATCAGTCTCTACTGTAATTATCTCTATTCTCTGACCACAGTCTCTACTGTAAATAGCTCTAGTCTTAGATAACAAACATAACAATGCACTTGGTAAATAAAGAATAGCTTTATATCTTTGGTAGTCTCTTAACCTTTTCAGCTGTCTCTAACGGTGCCCCCAGCGGCAGTTTTTTATGCACGTGATGTCACAATGTGCTCATTGCTCCAATGTGTGTGATTGTTACGCAACAGGACAGTTTGTCTGCTCTGCCTTCAAACCGAGGCACACTGGCCTGCTATTATTCATAGGCTGTTTCAACTTGTCAATTTCAAATGATTTTCTAACAAGTTGTATTTCTTCTAACAACAGTTTGAATTCAGTTGTGTTTCCGCCTCCTCATTAATTCACATACAAGTAGGCCATTTCACTTTTGCGGATATAAAAAAAAAATAATAATAATTGTACATTACAGAGCCTGACAAACTTCCTCATGGTTTCCGCAGATCAAGTATGCAGGCATTTGCACAATTTTATTTTTTTACATTTTCCGGCTGGTGGTGGCTTCACCTTCATTGTTTTCTTTACTACATGATAATAATTTTGGACATGTGTGCGTTTCTATCGAGGTAAGTGCCTTATAATGGTTTATGTATGTCGTGTTATGTCGTTTCTACTGTAGCTCACTGTATGTATGGAGCATAAAATATTTGTGTATATTCCTTATAACCGCGGACACGTGAGGTAACGTTACTCATTTCAGAACCTTTATGGTGTTATACTCAATGCTTAGGTAGCTAGCTACATTCTTCTATTAGCTCAGTAACACACTGCTAATTGTGTCAGACAAGGATTAGCTTGTGTTGTCTTTTCAAGCTACCCTGGCTTTATGACCATGGTTTGTTTTCATTTGGCCTGTTTAGCATAGCTCTGTTCTGCCCCCTTGTGGACGTCATCAGGTACTGTTTTCTTACTGTTATACAGTGGGGAGAACAAGTATTTGATACACTGCCGATTTTGCAGGTTTTCCTACTTACAAAGCATGTAGAGGTCTGTAATTTTTATCATAGGTACACTTCAACTGTGAGATGGAATCTAAAACAAAAATCCAGAGAATCACATTGTATGAATTTAAAGTAATTAATTAGCTTTTTATTGCATGACATCATCCTGTCTTCACATCGCACATCACAAAGAAGTTGACCCCAAAACCTGTGCCTTTTTGGAGGGAATATATTGACGGGAACACCAACCTTAGTCTTCCATGACATCGGTGACTCATCAACGTGTAAGTCCTTGTATGGCACAAAGACCTGACCAAATGCTGACGTCAGACAGGCAAGAACATTTATTAGTGTGTAAAGGATAATTTTAGGTTGGCAGTAGCGCTGTTGACGAAATGCAAGCATCGCAGCAGAACTAGGAAGTGGTCTTGGGGTAAGAGGGGGACAAAGAAGGGAAAAACATAAGATCTCTGCTCCATTATTTTCTTAGGAGGTTCTTCTTTACTATCCCCATGAGAAGGACTGTCACCAGGAAGGTATACATTTCACTAATTGTGGTTGTAACCCATTTAGCGAGTTTCCTCCTCCTGGCTCTCTCTTCTCCTGTAGCTCCAAGGCATAGTGATTGGTCTCCTCCACTATGTCTCCCACCAACTCCTCTGTCAGAAACATCTTGAAGCACTCTGCCTCAGAGGGAAAATGGCAAGGCGCATTCCACTCCAGACTGGGACTCATCAAAGCAAACAGCAGGGCCAGGAGGGGTGAAATGGCTGGCGGTCTTCCAGCTACCACAGACCTCCTGTACTTGATAAATTGTCAGTCTGCCTCCATCACCACCAGCATCTTCAAAGGGACTTGGGACTTTGTCAGTGGACAAGGGGTCTTCAGATTTAGACCTCACGGGCGCCGCTGGGGGTGGGACCTGTCCACCGGATTCACCCAACCAGGAGAACCGGCTCCAGGCTCAGCGAATCAGAGGCCAGGATTCCCAAAGACACACCCACACCCCTCAGAACCAACCGCATGGCAACCAATCACCTGATCTGCCTGAGGGATACGGTGAGAGAGACGGAGAGAGTTTGTGTTATTGACAAATGGTACAAGTTTGGGGGGCAGCTCCTCACTGTCAGAATCTGATTCCTGACTTTCATACTCATTGTCTCACACTCATTGTCAGAATTAAATCTCCAGAATTTCCACATTTGTGAGTTGTCTCCTTTTGAAACACGTTGCTAATGCTACAGCTTAGCTCACTAGCAACATACTTAAACAACAACACTGAATGGCTCAGAGTGGGAATGAGAGGTTACGTGATTGACTGTCGGCACGTGACACTTCTATCAATAAATCACTAGCAGAAAATGTTTTGTGTGGTAATTATTTATATATTCACTGTTTTATTCACATGTTTTCAAGTATTGGTGACAAATCATGCATTCCAATGAATGCATACATTGTAATTGACAAATATTGTGTGTGTAAAACACTTTTTGGAAGGTTGTACTGATTATGATGAGCTAAGCTAATTCCAGCTATGTGTGCAGCCATGTTTGTTGACATACAATGCATTCTGGGTTTCACGTAAACATCTGTTAGACCAAAGATGTTATATTAAAATGAGGTGAGGGAGGATTCACACATTTTTTAAATAGAAAAGTGAACGACTTTCGTTCCGGAAGTGAATGATGGTAGACGACACACCCCCTTCAACATGCATACTGCAAACGGACCAAACTCATCTTGGCTCCACTTATTATCTTTGGTTGACGGGAAAAAAACAAACATGGCGGCAAACTACACATCATCAGATTACTTTCGAATTCTAGAATGTGTTGTAGTTTCTGTCACCCAAGAGTTATCTAAATATTACCGCTTGTGTTTTGTCGATCTTTCCTCAGCCTACATTTTCCGCTTTGGATGATTGCTGCAGCTACTCCTGTGAACGTCTGAATATTTTCATCCACTTTGTAAGGACTTTTGATTGGACAACAATTTTTCAGTGGAAAAAAAGCTCAAAAGCGGACTATTGCGTCAAACAAAACCAGATGTTTCTAAACGTTCTATTCACAGTGGTTTGAACTGTAGACCCGTGTGTTGGTACGTGTGAAAAGTCATATGAACGCACAACTAGTTCTTGTCACGGATGGGCTATTCCAGCAGATGACAACACCGGGTTCCACTCCTATCAACTATAAAACAAGGAGAAGCAGCTCCAGTGGGCCATCGACAGAACTGGAACAACATCGCCTGGTGCAACAAATCCCAAAAATCACCAAAATTTATGGAAGTGGATAAAACACATGGCCGTGTCCTCAGAGTCCAACCTTAGCAACCTTATAGCAACATTATCATAATGCAGCAAAGACATCTCTCTCTTTCCCTACCAGTCTCCCCCCCTCCTCTCTCTCTCTCTCTCTCTCTCGCTCTCTCGCTCTCTCTCTCTCTCTCGCTCTCTCTCTCTCACTCTCTCTCTCTCTCTCTCTCTCTCTCTCAATTCATTCAATTTTAGGTATTTAATTGGCATGGGAAACATGTGTTAACATTGCCAAAGCAAGTGAAGTAGATAACACACAAAAGTGAAATAAACAATACAAATTAACAGTAAATATTACACTCACAAAAGTTCCAAAATAATAATGACATTTCAAATGTCATATTATGTGCAACTTGTTCAAGTACAAAGGGGAAAATAAATAAACATAAATATGGGTTGACCTTTTCTTGTTGCAACAGGTCACAAATATTGCTGCTGTGATGGCACACTGTGGTATTTCACCCAGTATATATGTTAGTTTATCAAAATTGGGTTTGTTTTCTAATTATTTGTGGATCTGTGTAATTTGAAGAGAATAGGTGTCTCTAATATGGTCATACATTTGGCAGGAGGTTAGGAAGTGCAGCTCAGTTTCCACCTCATTTGGTGGGCAGTGAGCACATAGCCTGTCTTCTCTTGAGAGCCAGATCTGTCTACGGCGGCCTTTCTCAATAGCAAGGCTATGCTCACTGAGTCTGTACATAGTCAAAGCTTTCCTTAAGTTTGGATCAGTCACAGTGGTCAGGTATTCTGCCGCTGTGTACTCTCTGTTAGGGCCAAATAGCATAAAGGGCAATGGGACAATGACAGAATCTGTGCAGAAGATCTAGGTGCTGCTGTAGGCCCTCCTTGGTTGGTGACAGAAGCACCAGATCGTCAGCAAACAGTAGACATTTGACTTCGGATTCTAGTAGGGTGAGGCCGGGTGCTGCAGACTTTTCTAGTGCCCGCACCAATTCGTTGATGTATATGTTGAAGAGGGTGGGGCTTAAGCTGCATCCCTGTCTCACCCCACGACCCTGTGTGAAGAAATGTGTGTGTTTTTTGCCAATTTTAACTGCACACTTGTTGTTTGTGTACATGGATTTTATAATGTCGTATGTCGTATGTTTTACCCCCAACACGACTTTCCATCAATTTGTATAGCAGACCCTCATGCCAAATTGAGTCGAAGGCCTCTTTGAAATCAACAAAGCATGAGAAGACTTTGTTTAACTTAGTTTATTTGTCAATTAGAGTGTGCAGGGTGAATACGTGGTCTGTCGTACGGTAATTTAGTAAAAAGACAATTTAACATTTGCTCAGTACATTGTTTTTACATTGTTTTTACTGAGGAAATGTACAAGTCTGCTGTTAATGATAATGCAGAGGATGTTTCCTTTGTTGCTGTTGACGCATATCCCATGGTAATTATTGGAGTCAAATTTGTCTCCACTTTTGTGGATTTGGGTGATCAGTCCTTGGTTCCAAATATTGTGGAAGATGCCAGAGCTGAGAATGATGATAAAGAGTTTACGTACAGCCAATTGGAATTTGTGGACTGTATATTTGATCATTTCAGTGAGGATACCATTAACACCATAGGCCTTTTGGGTTGTTTTTTGTCCTGTAGTTCATTTAATGTTATTTGAGAATCCAGTGGGTTCTGGTCGTCTTTAATAGTTGATTCTAAGATTTATACTTAATAATGTATTTGTTTTGGCTGTTTGTTCTTTGTTATAGAGCCAAAAAGATTGGAGAAGTGGTTTACCTATACATCTCCATTTTGGATAGATAACTCTTCCTGTTGTTTGTTTAGTTTTTTCCAATTTTCTCAGAAGTGGTTAGAGTCTACGGATTCTTCAATTGCATTGAGCTGATTTCTGACATGCTGTTCCTTCTTTTTCCATTGTCTATTTCTGTATTGCCTTAGTGATTCGCCATAGCCGTAGGCTCAGGTGTTGTGGGTTTCAATGCCTTTGGTTGGATTGGTTTTCTCAATTTATTTCTTAGGTTTTTTTCATTTTTCATCAAACCGTTTGTCTCTTGTTGTTAATTTACTTAAGTTTTCAGTTTTTTTTTTGATGGGGTGAGAGGTCAAATATACTGTTAAGTTTTCTCATGACAATTGTATACCTTCACTTTACAGTGCAACGTTTTGTCCAGGAAGTTGTTTGGAAGGGATTGAATTTCCTACATTCCTTTTATCTATATCATGTCTTTATATTACTCCTTTGGCTTTGATGCCTCATGACTGAGTTTTGCTCTGTGCAGGTAGACTGTGATTTTGTTATGATCTGATAGGGGTGTCAGTGGGCTGACTGAACGCTCTGAGAGTCTCTGGGTTGAGGTCAATGATGAAGTCAACTACAGTTCTACTGCCAAGAGATGAGCTATAGATGTACCTACCATAGGAGTCCCCTCGAAGCCTCTCTCTTTCTATCTCTCTCTCTCTCTCTGCTCACTCTCGCTCTCTCTATGCTCTCTCTGTTCTCTCTCTCTCTCTCTCCTCTCTCTCTCTGCTCTCTCTCTGCTCTCTCTCTCTGCTCTCACTCTCTAACGTGATCTCGCTCAGCTCTGTTCTCTCTCTTTCTCTAATCTCTCTCTTCCTTTCACTTCGTCGCTCCCTAGTTTGTCTCAGTGCGTCTGTTCAGTATGGATTAGTGACGTATTGTCTCTGGATTAGTGTGTTATTGTCTCGTAGTAGAGACACTGTCACGGTGTATGTGTGTGCGAACGTGTGTTTGTACGTATGTGTATGCTTGTGTCTGTACTAGAGGTCGACCGATTCATCGGAATGAACGATTAATTAGGGATTTCAAGTTTTCATAACAATCTGTATTTTTGGCATATAATTTTTTAATATATTTTTTTATTTATTTCACCTTTATTTAACCAGGTAGTCTAGTTGAGAACATGTTCTCATTTACAACTGCGACCTGGCCAAGATAAAGCATAGCAGTGTGAACAGACAGCAACACACATGGAGTAAACAATTAACAAGTCAATAACACAGTAGAAAGAAAAAAAGAGTCTATATACATTGTGTGGAAAAGGCATGAGGAGGTAGGCGAATAATTACAATTTTGCAGAGTAACACTGGAGTGATAAATGATCAGATGGTCATGTACAGGTAGAGATACTGTTGTGCAAAAGAGTAGAAAAGTGAGGTAGGTAAAATTGGGTGGGCTATTTACCGATAGACTATGTACAGCTGCAGCGATCGGTTAGCTGCTCAGATAGCAGATGTTTGAAGTTGGTGAGGGAGATAAAAGTCTCCAACTTCAGCGATTTTTGCAATTCGTTCCAGTCACAGGCAGCAGAGAACTGGAAGGAAAGGCGGCCAAATGAGGTGTTGGCTTTAGGGATGATCAGTGAGATCCACCTGCTGGAGCGGGTGTTGCCATCGTGACCAGTGAACAGTGAACTGAGATAAGGCGGAGCTTTACCTAGCATGGACTTGTAGATGACCTGGAGCCAGTGGGTCTGGTGACGAGTATGAAGCGAGGGCCAGCCAACGAGAGCGTATAGGTCGCAGTTGGTGGTGGTATAAGGTGCTTTAGTAACAAAACGGATGGCACTGTGATAAACTGCATCCAGTTTGCTGAGTAGAGTATTGGAAGCTATTTTGTAGATGACATCGCCGAAGTCGAGGATCGGTAGGATAGTCAGTTTTACTAGGGTAAGTTTGGCGGAGTGAGTGAAGTGCCATCGTGAAGTCAGTTAATTAAGGATCTTGAGTCCCAATTGGGAACCAGCCCTCCCACCGTCAGCTGGAATGTGGCGCATGGAACGCAAAAAATATTCTTAAAAATATTTAACCTCCACACATTAACAAGTCCAATAGCTCAAATGAAAGATAAACAGGGTATATGCGATTAATAATAAACGTTTTGTTCTGTAAATGATAGTTTCCGGATTCGATCATATTAATGACCAAAGTATTTCTGTGTGTTATTATGTTATAATTAAGTCTATGATTTGATATTCGATAGAGCAGTCTGACTGAGCGGTGGTAGGCAGCAGCAGGCTCGTAAGCATTCATTCAAACAGCACTTTAGTGCGTTTTGCCAGCAGCTCTTCACTGTGCTTCAAGCAATGAGCTGTTTATGACTTCAAGCCTATCAACTCCCGAGATTAGGCTGCTATAACTGATGTAAAATGGCTAGTTAGCGGGGTGCACGCTAATAGCGTTTCAAACGTCATTCGCTCTGAGACTTGGAGTAGTTGTTCCCCTTGCTCTGCATGGGTAATGCTGCTTCGAGGGTGGCTGTTGTCGATGTGTTCCTCGTTCGAGCCCATGGAGGAGCGAGGAGAGGGACGGAAGCTATACTGTTACACTGGCAATACCAAAGTGCCTATAAGAACATCCAATAGTCAAAGGTATATGGAATACAAATGGTATAGAGGGAAATAGTCCTATAAATACTATATTAACTACAACCTAAAACTTCTTACCTGGGAATATTGAAGACTCATGTTAAAAGGAACCACCAGCTTTCATATGTTCTCATATTCTGAGCAAGGAACTGAAACGTTAGCTTTTTCACATGGCACATATTGCACTTTTACTTTCTTCTCTTACACTTTGTTTTTGCATTATTTAAACCAAATTGAACATGTTTCATTATTTATTTGAGGCTAAATATATTTTTATTGATGTATTATATCAAGTTAAAATAAGAGTCTTCATTTAGTATTGTTGTAATTGTACATTTTACAAATAAATACCAAATAAAATGGCTGATTAATCGGTATCAGCTTCTTTTGGTCCTCCAATATTCTGTATCGGTATCGAAAAAAAAAAATCATAATCGGTCGACCTCTAGTGTGTGTGTGTGTGTGTGTGTGTGTGTGTGTGTGTGTGCGTGTGTGTATGTGTGTGTTTGATAGAGAGGGAAGGCAAGCATCCTTAATGGTCCCTTGATACCAATGAGTGCGGTGTCTGTAATGTGAAGGGAGGGGTCAGAGTCAGAGTACGGTGTCTGTAATGTGAAGGGAGGGGTCAGAGTCAGAGTACGGTGTCTGTAATGTGAAGGGAGGGGTCAGAGTCAGAGTACAGTGTCTGTAATGTGAAGGGAGGGGTCAGAGTCAGAGTACGGTGTCTGTAATGTGAAGGGAGGGGTCAGAGTCAGAGTACGGTGTCTGTAATGTGAAGGGAGGGGTCAGAGTACGGTGTCTGTAATGTGAAGGGAGGGGTCAGAGTCAGAGTACGGTGTCTGTGATGTGTCTGTAATGTGTCTGTGATGTGTCTGTGATGTGTCTGTAATGTGTCTGTGATGTGTCTGTATCTATGTAATGTGTCTGTAATGTGTCTGTGATGTGTCTGTATCTATGTAATGTGTCTGTAATGTGTCTGTGATGTGTCTGTATCTCTGTGATGTGTCTGTGATGTGTCTGTATCTCTGTAATGTGTCTGTGATGTGTCTGTGATGTCTCTGTAATGTGTCTGTGATGTGTCTGTATCTCTGTGATGTGTCTGTGATGTGTCTGTATCTCTGTAATGTGTCTGTAATGTGTCTGTGATGTGTCTGTGATGTGTCTGTGATGTGTCTGTGATGTGTCTGTGATGTGTCTGTATCTCTGTAATGTGTCTGTGATGTGTCTGTGATGTGTCTGTGATGTGTCTGTATCTCTGTGATGTGTCTGTGATGTGTCTGTATCTCTGTGATGTGTGTCTGTGATGTGTCTGTGATGTGTCTGTAATGTGTCTGTGATGTGTCTGTATCTCTGTAATGTGTCTGTGACGTGTCTGTGATGTGTCTGTAATGTGTCTGTGATGTGTCTGTATCTCTGTAATGTGTCTGTGATGTGTCTGTGATGTGTCTGTAATGTGTCTGTGATGTGTCTGTATCTCTGTAATGTGTCTGTAATGTGTCTGTGATGTGTCTGTATCTCTGTAATGTGTCTGTAATGTGTCTGTAATGTGTCTGTACTGTGTTTGAAATATCTTTGCTCTGGCTAATGATGATCTACAGTATCTATGTCCATCTATGGTTTCCCTTCCCTCTGTGACTGCTAATGTGAGAGGACATTATAGGTGAGATGAATATGGTTGAACGAGGCTGAGGGGCGTGTTAGGGTATATTTTCGTTCCCCTGTCCAGACCTCTCAGATCAGCTGTCAGAGGAGAACGGACTCTATGACAGCAACCTCATAGACGAGGAGAACTAGAATGCTGCGGTCAGACATGACGGAGAGCGCTTTGGACAGGTTTAGATCTCTAGAGAGCTCTGAAATAGAGAGGTAGAGAGAGAAGAAGGAGAGGAAGAGAGGAACTGGACTGTGTGATGATTATTATGATGGAGATGAAGAATGGATGTTCTTAAAAATAAGGAGAGAGTGATAAAGAGAATGGGATGGACTGAAGGAGAGAGAAGAAGGAGAGAGTGATATAGAGAATGGGATGGACTGAAGGAGAGAGAATAAGGAGAGAGTGATATAGAGAATGGGATGGACTGAAGGAGAGAGAAGAAGGAGAGAGTGATATAGAGAATGGGATGGACTGAAGGAGAGAGAAGAAGGAGAGAGTGATATAGAGAATGGGATGGACTGAAAAAGAAAGAATAAGGAGAGAGTGATATAGAGAATGGGATGGACTGAAAAAGAAAGAATAAGGAGAGAGTGATATAGAGAATGGGATGGACTGAAAAAGAAAGAAGAAGGAGAGAGTGATATAGAGAATGGGATGGACTGAAGGAGAGAGAAGAAGGAGAGAGTGATATAGAGAATGGGATGGACTGAAGGAGAGAGAAGAAGGAGAGAGTGATATAGAGAATGGGATGGACTGAAGGAGAGAGAAGAAGGAGAGAGTCATATAGAGAATGGGATGGACTGAAGGAGAGAGAAGAAGGAGAGAGTGATATAGAGAATGGGATGGACTGAAGGAGAGAGAAGAAGGAGAGAGTGATATAGAGAATGGGATGGACTGAAGGAGAGAGAAGAAGGAGAGAGTGATATAGAGAATGGGATGGACTGAAGGAGAGAGAAGAAGGAGAGAGTCATATAGAGAATGGGATGGACTGAAGGAGAGAGAAGAAGGAGAGAATATAGAGAATGGGATGGACTGAAGGAGAGAGAAGAAGGAGAGAGTGATATAGAGAATGGGATGGACTGAAGGAGAGAGAAGAAGGAGAGAGTGATATAGAGAATGGGATGGACTGAAGGAGAGAGAAGAAGGAGAGAGTGATATAGAGAATGGGATGGACTGAAAAAGAAAGAATAAGGAGAGAGTGATATAGAGAATGGGATGGACTGAACGAAAACACGATTATCTGTAAATAATGATGACGACAAAGGCAGGTTTCAGAGAAGTTGGCCGATATGATCGTCACTGTCATCTTCGCACTCACTCACACACACACACACACACGCACACACTCAGACTTACACACACACACACTCACACTCACACTCACACACACTCACTCACTCACTCACTCACTCACTCACTCACTCACTCACTCACTCACTCACTCACTCACTCACACACAAACAAACAAACAACTCCATTCTTACTGACTTATTTAAGACAAGAGTTTCCTGGAAAACCCTTCTCTCTCTCTCTCTCTCTCTCTCTCTCTCTCTCTCTCTCTTTCCATCTCTAACTCTCTCTCTCTCTCTCTCTCTGTCTCTCTCTCTCTCTCTCTCTCTCTCTCTCTCTCTCTCTCTCTCTCTCTGTCTCTCTCTCTCTCTCTCTCTCTCTCTCTCTCTCTCTCTCTCTCTCTCTCTCTGTCTCTCTCTCTCTCTCTCTCTCTCTCTCTCTCTCTCTCTCTCTCTCTCTCTCTCTCTCTCTCTCTCTCTCTCTCCCTCTCTCTCCTCTGAGGCAGATTCCCACATCAGTCAGAGGGAACCAATGGCTTTTAGCTCTTTTGAATTGGGTGATTAATCACTGTGCGTGCGCGCGTGTGTGTGTGTGTGCGTGCGTGCGTGCGTGCGTGTGTGTGTGAAAATATAATAATATAATTGTAATTAAACCGCTATAGAACTATTCATTACATAATTAATCTCAAAGCTCTTTATACAAAAATGTGTGTGTTTTTGTTTTCATGTGTCTGGTATTATGTAGGCAAATATGTAATTTGCGCACAAAATGTTGTTCAGCCTCCAAAAAGTTATCAAAGACTAGTGACTCAATACTGAAAGGCAAACTAAACTAAGTTAGTAAATACAGACTCTGTTTTGCATTATGTTTGTTTAGCAGTTAGTCAGTATTTCTGTGTTCCGTTCAGCCCTGGAGAACCACACACAGAGGCATGCAATCAAAGGAGACGGAGATATGACTTGGGAATACTGGGAAGGATTTGGGGAAAAGGAAGAAGATAAACTAAAAATATAATCAGCTCACTGCTCATAGACAGACCTCCTGCTCCTTTCTCTTCTCTTCAGAGAGAGAGGAGGAAGCGAAGAGGGAGACAGGAGGAAAGAGGAGGAGAGAGGAGAGAGAGGAGAGAGAGAGAGGAGAGAGAAGAGCAGAGAAAGGAGAGAGAGGAGAGAGAGGAGAGAGAGAGAGAGAGAGGAGAGAGAGGAGGAAGCAAAGAGGGAGACAGGAGGAAAGAGGAGGAGAGAGGAGAGAGAGAGAGAGAGAGAGAGAGAGAGAGAGAGAGAGAGGAGAGAGAGGAGAGAGAGAGAGAGAGAGAGAGAGAGAGAGGAGAGAGAGGAGAGAAGAGAGAGGAGAGAGAGGAGAGAGAGGAGAGAGAGAGGAGAGAGAGAGAGAGAGAGAGAGAGAGGAGAGAGAGGAGAGAGAGAGAGGAGAGAGAGGAGAGAGAGAGAGGAGAGAGAGAAGAGAGAGAGAGGAGAGAGAAGAGCAGAGAAAGGAGAGAGAGGGGGGAATAGAGGAGACAGAGGAGAGAGAGGGGAGGAAATGAGGAGGAAGAGAGGAGAGAGAAAGAGAGGAGAAAGTGAGGAGGAAGAGAGGAGAAAGTGAGGAGGAGACAGGAAAGGAAGGAAAAGAGGAGAGGGAGAGGAAACATTTGGTGATCACAAGAAGATGAAAATTGTTCCAAGCTTCCAATTTGCTTGTTCACCACCTGGGTAGTACCTGTGGAGGAGATCTAATGAACCACCTGGGTAGTACCTGTGGAGGAGATCTAATGAACCACCTGGGTAGTACCTGTGGAGGAGATCTAATGAACCACCTGGGTAGTACCTGTGGAGGAGATCTAATGAACCACCTGGGTAGTACCTGTGGAGGAGATCTAATGAACCACCTGGGTAGTACCTGTGGAGGAGATCTAATGAACCACCTGGGTAGTACCTGTGGAGGAGATCTAATGAACCACCTGGGTAGTACCTGTGGAGGAGATCTAATGAACCACCTGGGTAGTACCTGTGGAGGAGATCTAATGAACCACCTGGGTAGTACCTGTGGAGGAGATCTAATGAACCACCTGGGTAGTACCTGTGGAGGAGATCTAATTAACCACCTGGGTAGTACCTGTGGAGGAGGGGATCTAATTAACCGCCTGGGTAGTACCTGTGGAGGAGATCTAATTAACCACCTGGGTAGTACCTGTGAATGGGATCTAATTAACCACCTGCGATGTACCTATGGATGAGATCTAATTAATCACCTGGGTAGTAACAGTGGAAGAAATCTAATTAACCACCAGGGTAGTGTCTGTGGAGGAGGAAATCTAATTAACCACCTAGGTAGTACCTGTGGAAGAAATCTAATTAACCACCTGGGTAGTATCTGTGGAGGAGGGGATCGAATTAACCACCTCAGTAGTGTCTGTGGAGGAGGAGATCTAATTAACCACCTGGGTAGTGCCTGTGGAGGAAATCGAATTAACCACCTGGGTAGTATCTGTGGATGAGGGGATCTAATGAACCACCTGGGTAGTACCTGTGGAGGAAATCGAATTAACCGTTGGGTAGTACCTGTGGATGAGGGGATCTAATGAACCACCTCGGTAGTATCTGAGGAGGGGATCTAATTAACCACCATGGTAGTATCTGTGGAGGAGATCTAATTAACCACCTGGGTAGTACCTGTGGAGGAGGGGATCTAATGAACCACCTGGGTAGTATCTGAGGAGGGGATCTAATTAACCACCTGGGTAGTACCTGTGGAGGAGGGGATCTAATTAACCACCTGGGGTAGTATCTGAGGAGGGGATCTAATGAACCACCTCGGTAGTATCTGAGGAGGGGATCTAATTAACCACCTGGGTAGTATCTGTGGAGGAGATCTAATGAACCACCTGGGTAGTACCTGTGGAGGAGATCTAATGAACCACCTGGGTAGTACCTGTGGAGGAGATCTAATGAACCACCTGGGTAGTACCTGTGGAGGAGATCTAATGAACCACCTGGGTAGTACCTGTGGAGGAGATCTAATGAACCACCTGGGTAGTACCTGTGGAGGAGATCTAATGAACCACCTGGGTAGTACCTGTGGAGGAGATCTAATGAACCACCTGGGTAGTACCTGTGGAGGAGATCTAATGAACCACCTGGGTAGTACCTGTGGAGGAGATCTAATGAACCACCTGGGTAGTACCTGTGGAGGAGATCTAATTAACCACCTGGGTAGTACCTGTGGAGGAGGGGATCTAATTAACCACCTGGGTAGTACCTGTGAATGGGATCTAATTAACCACCTGCGATGTACCTATGGATGAGATCTAATTAATCACCTGGGTAGTAACAGTGGAAGAAATCTAATTAACCACCAGGGTAGTGTCTGTGGAGGAGGAAATCTAATTAACCACCTAGGTAGTACCTGTGAAAGAAATCTAATTAACCACCTGGGTAGTATCTGTGGAGGAGGGGATCGAATTAACCACCTCAGTAGTGTCTGTGGAGGAGGAGATCTAATTAACCACCTGGGTAGTGCCTGTGGAGGAAATCGAATTAACCACCTGGGTAGTATCTGTGGATGAGGGGATCTAATGAACCACCTGGGTAGTACCTGTGGAGGAAATCGAATTAACCGTTGGGTAGTATCTGTGGATGAGGAGATCTAATTAACCACCTGGGTAGTACCTAAGGAGGAGATCTAATGAACCGCCTGGGTAGTACCTGTGGATGAGGGGATCTAATGAACCACCTCGGTAGTATCTGAGGAGGGGATCTAATTAACCACCTGGGTAGTATCTGTGGAGGAGATCTAATTAACCACCTGGGTAGTACCTGTGGAGGAGGGGATCTAATGAACCACCTGGGTAGTATCTGAGGAGGGGATCTAATTAACCACCTGGGTAGTACCTGTGGAGGAGGGGATCTAATTAACCACCTGGGGTAGTATCTGAGGAGGGGATCTAATGAACCACCTCGGTAGTATCTGAGGAGGGGATCTAATTAACCACCTGGGTAGTATCTGTGGAGATCTAATTAACCACCTGGGGTAGTATCTGAGGAGGGGATCTAATCAACCACCTGGGGTAGTATCTGAGGAGGAGGGGATCTAATGAACCACCTGGGTAGTATCTGAGGAGGAGATCTAATGAACCACCTGGGTAGTACCTGTGGAGGAGATCTAATGAACCACCTGGGTAGTACCTGTGGAGGAGATCTAATGAACCACCTGGGTAGTACCTGTGGAGGAGATCTAATGAACCACCTGGGTAGTACCTGTGGAGGAGATCTAATTAACCACCTGGGTAGTACCTGTGGAGGAGGGGATCTAATTAACCGCCTGGGTAGTACCTGTGGAGGAGATCTAATTAACCACCTGGGTAGTACCTGTGAATGGGATCTAATTAACTACCTGCGATGTACCTATGGATGAGATCTAATTAATCACCTGGGTAGTAACAGTGGAATAAATCTAATTAACCACCAGGGTAGTGTCTGTGGAGGAGGAAATCTAATTAACCACCTAGGTAGTACCTGTGGAAGAAATCTAATTAACCACCTGGGTAGTATCTGTGGAGGAGGGGATCGAATTAACCACCTCAGTAGTGTCTGTGGAGGAGGAGATCTAATTAACCACCTGGGTAGTGCCTGTGGAGGAAATCGAATTAACCACCTGGGTAGTATCTGTGGATGAGGGGATCTAATGAACCACCTGGGTAGTACCTGTGGAGGAAATCGAATTAACCGTTGGGTAGTATCTGTGGATGAGGAGATCTAATTAACCACCTGGGTAGTACCTAAGGAGGAGATCTAATGAACCGCCTGGGTAGTACCTGTGGATGAGGGGATCTAATGAACCACCTCGGTAGTATCTGAGGAGGGGATCTAATTAACCACCTGGGTAGTATCTGTGGAGGAGATCTAATTAAACACCTGGGTAGTACCTGTGGAGGAGGGGATCTAATGAACCACCTGGGTAGTATCTGAGGAGGGGATCTAATTAACCACCTGGGTAGTACCTGTGGAGGAGGGGATCTAATTAACCACCTGGGGTAGTATCTGAGGAGGGGATCTAATGAACCACCTCGGTAGTATCTGAGGAGGGGATCTAATTAACCACCTGGGTAGTATCTGTGGAGATCTAATTAACCACCTGGGGTAGTATCTGAGGAGGGGATCTAATCAACCACCTGGGGTAGTATCTGAGGAGGGGATCTAATTAACCACCTGGGGTAGTATCTGAGGAGGGGATCTAATTAACCACCTGGGGTAGTATCTGTGGAGGAGATCTAATTAACCACCTGGGGTAGTATCTGTGGAGGAGATCTAATTAACCACCTGGGGTAGTATCTGAGGAGGGGATCTAATTAACCACCTGGGGTAGTATCTGTGGAGGAGATCTAATTAACCACCTGGGGTAGTGTCTGAGGAGGGGATCTAATTAACCACCTGCGGTAGTATCTGTGGAGGAGATCTAATTAACCACCTGGGGTAGTGTCTGAGGAGGGGATCTAATTAACCACCTGGGGTAGTATCTGTGGAGGAGATCTAATTCACCCCTCACCGATTTTATGAGGAGAAAACCTCTGGACGGAGGAGAAGACAGATACTAGGAGGGACAACCTGTGATTGAAGAGAGGAGCGGAAAGGTGGAGAGGAGAGGAGTGAAGGAAGGATGGAAGAAGAGAAGGAGAGAGAAGTACATCAATGTTAGTAAACCCTGAATTATGTTAGGAGGAGTGAGATATGAGATAACATCCTGCCATGTAAAGGATGAATGGATGTTCTTTTCAACACAATCTCACACTAAAGTTTTGCAAATATGTACAAAAAGTATTCCAGCAGACTTTGTGTGGCTATATTATTAGTTTGAAAATACACTTATTCCTATGAGACTTCATTCATAGGAAAACACATTGTTTGGGGGGGAGAAATCTTCAGTACAACATTTTGTAAGTTATTGAAGCAATGCATTTTGGGCAATGGTGTTCTACATTGCCTTTTTTGTGTCCCACATTTTTTTATAGAAAAAAACAACAAAACGTGGTAACAGCCCGATATTGTTAATCAACCAGGTTTTCACCTAAACAATTACAATATAATAATAGTGGCCTTACGGTTTTCTTTAACAATTGTTTTATTAATACCTATACTGTTTTCTATGCTTGTTCTGCTTCAAACTTCGAGATTCTGTTGCTACGTCTGATTTCATGAGGGTTGCCAGCTTGAAGAAAAAATCTGTGCTTTCCTTTTTTTTTTTGTGGTATCGATGAAGGTATTTGATTGGGGAATTGGGATACGTATTCGGAGAAATTTATGAATCCTTAAATGTGGGGAAACAGAAGACCTGCAGAATTTTGTGGGGGGGGGTTTATATTCCACTATTGCAACTGCATAATATTTACAACTATAACCAGTCTGAACTATGATCAATGAAGACATATCTATAACCAGTCTGGAATATGATCAATGAAGACATATCTATAACCAGTCTGGAATATGATCAATGAAGACATATCTATAACCAGTCTGGAATATGATCAATGAAGACATATCTATAACCAGTCTGGAATATGATCAATGAAGACATATCTATAACCAGTCTGGAATATGATCAATGAAGACATATCTATAACCAGTCTGGAATATGATCAATGAAGACATATCTATAACCAGTCTGGACTATGATCAATGAAGACATATCTATAACCAGTCTGGAATATGATCAATGAAGACATATCTATAACCAGTCTGGACTATGATCAATGAAGACATATCTATAACCAGTCTGGAATATGATCAATGAAGACATATCTATAACCAGTCTGGACTATGATCAATGAAGACATATCTATAACCAGTCTGGACTATGATCAATGAAGACATATCTATAACCAGTCTGGACTATGATCAATGAAGACATATCTATCAGAGTTATAACATTGTATGTATATGTTATAACAAAATATACGCCAGCATTGTCGGCCTACTGCCTCTGCCCAGAGGCCTACTCGGCTTTCATGACAACAGCTATTAGAGCTCACTTTACCAGGTATGAGCCCCTGGTTAGAACCAGGTATGAGCCCCTGGTTAGAACCAGGTATGAGCCCCTGGTTAGAACCAGGTATGAGCCCCTGGTTAGAACTACATATGAGCCGATGGTTAGAACCACATATGAGCCCCTGGTTAGAACCAGGTATGAGCCCCATGTTAGAACCAGGTATGAGACCCTGGTTAGAACCAGGTATGAGCCCCTGGTTAGAACTACATATGAGCCGATGGTTAGAACCACGTGTGAGCCCCTGGTTAGAACCACGTGTGAGCCCCTGATTAGAACCACGTGTGAGCCCCTGATTAGAACCACGTGTGAGTCCCTGGTTAGAACCACGTGTGAGCCCTAGTTAGAACCACGTGTGAGCCCCTGGTTAGAACCACGTGTGAGCCCTGGTTAGAACCACATATGAGCCCTGGTTAGAACCACATATGAGCCCTGGTTAGAACCACATATGAGCCCTGGTTAGAACCACATATGAGCCCCTGGTTAGAACCACGTGTGAGCCCCTGGTTAGAACCACGTGTGAGCCCCTGGTTAGAACCACGTGTGAGCCCCTGGTTAGAACCACGTGTGAGCCCCTGGTTAGAACCACGTGTGAGCCCCTGGTTAGAACCTCATATTAGCCCCTGGTTAGAACCACGTGTGAGCCCTTGGTTAGAACCTCGTATGAGCCCCTGGTTAGAACCAGGTGTGAGCCCCTGGTTAGAACCATGTGTGAGCCCTGGTTAGAACCATGTGTGAGCCCCTGGTTAGAACCAGGTATCAGCCACTGGTTAGAACCAGGTGTGAACCCCTGGTTAGAACCACGTGTGAGCCCCTGGTTAGAACCAGGTGTGAGCCCCTGGTTAGAACCACATGTGAGCCCTGGTTAGAACCATGTGTGAGCCCCTGGTTAGAACCAGGTATGAGCCACTGGTTAGAACCAGGTGTGAGCCCCTGGTTAGAACCACGTGTGAGCCCCAGGTTAGGACCAGGTATGAGCCCCTGGTTAGAACCAGGTATGAGCCCCTGGTTAGAACCTCGTATGAGCCCCTGGTTAGAACCTCGTATGAGCCCCTGGTTAGAACCAGGTGTGAGCCCCTGGTTAGAGTCCCTGTTGCAGCTTTCACTTTCTTCCGCTACACTGGTGGCAGCGTTGGGATCACTTCCAGCTCACGTCTAGTTCTGTGATCTAGTGGTGGGAACCATTCTGCTTTTCCACACTGTGTCGTGTGTAACTACATTGATATATCTAGTGAACAATGGATAAGCAACAATGGGTGTGAAAGATAGAACTAGTCCCTACAGGTGTGACCAAGACCTACATTAAAGTTCCCTGAAGCTGAATGGAAAGTACTATGCCATGATCAGTTATTCAGAGGAAAATCCTCTCTGACTGTCTAATTTACATAAGTTAACTTACAAGTGTGGACCCAAAACAAACACATTCTACACATTTACAAACTACCTATTTTTAAACTGTTATTACAACCACTATGTTCTTTTGTTTTACGGAAGCTTCTATATCTAATAACCTGACAATGATCCACATCATATGTAGCAAATGTAGGAAAAATTGAAATTGTGTTTTTACATTGAATAAAACCAGAGACCCAGAGCTATAACATTGTATATCAGACACTGCATTTCAGGAACAATGGGAAAGTAAATCTACTTGGATAGTTAATGAACTTGTAACTTCACTTTTGAGAAAATGGGCCTTGAATGAATAGGTACAGTGCCTTGCGAAAGTATTCGGCCCCCTTGAACTTTGCGACCTTTTGCCACATTTCAGGCTTCAAACATAAAGATATAAAACTGTATTTTTTGTGAAGAATCAACAACAAGTGGGACACAATCATGAAGTGGAACGACATTTATTGGATATTTCAAACTTTTTTAACAAATCAAAAACTGAAAAATTGGGCGTGCAAAATTATTCAGCCCCCTTAAGTTAATACTTTGTGCAGCCACCTTTGCTGCGATTACAGCTGTAAGTCGCTTGGGGTATGTCTCTATCAGTTTTGCACATCGAGAGACTGAAATTTTTTCCCATTCCTCCTTGCAAAACAGCCCGAGCTCAGTGAGGTTGGATGGAGAGCATTTGTGAACAGCAGTTTTCAGTTCTTTCCACAGATTCTCGATTGGATTCAGGTCTGGACTTTGACTTGGCCATTCTAACACCTGGATATGTTTATTTTTGAACCATTCCATTGTAGATTTTGCTTTATGTTTTGGATCATTGTCTTGTTGGAAGACAAATCTCCGTCCCAGTCTCAGGTCTTTTGCAGACTCCATCAGGTTTTCTTCCAGAATGGTCCTGTATTTGGCTCCATCCATCTTCCCATCAATTTTAACCATCTTCCCTGTCCCTGCTGAAGAAAAGCAGGCCCAAACCATGATGCTGCCACCACCATGTTTGACAGTGGGGATGGTGTGTTCAGGGTGATGAGCTGTGTTGCTTTTACGCCAAACATAACGTTTTGCATTGTTGCCAAAAAGTTCAATTTTGGTTCCATCTGACCAGAGCACCTTCTTCCACATGTTTGGTGTGTCTCCCAGGTGGCTTGTGGCAAACTTTAAACAACACTTGTTATGGATATCTTTAAGAAATGGCTTTCTTCTTGCCACTCTTCCATAAAGGCCAGATTTGTGCAATATACGACTGATTGTTGTCCTATGGACAGAGTCTCCCACCTCAGCTGTAGATCTCTGCAGTTCATCCAGAGTGATCATGGGCCTCTTGGCTGCATCTCTGATCAGTCTTCTCCTTGTATGAGCTGAAAGTTTAGAGGGACGGCCAGGTCTTGTAGATTTGCAGTGGTCTGATACTCCTTCCATTTCAATATTATCGCTTGCACAGTGCTCCTTGGGATGTTTAAAGCTTGGGAAATCATTTTGTATCCAAATCCGGCTTTAAACTTCTTCACAACAGTATCTCGGACCTGCCTGGTGTGTTCCTTGTTCTTCATGATGCTCTCTGCGCTTTTAACGGACCTCTGAGACTATCACAGTGCAGGTGCATTTATACGGAGACTTGATTACACACAGGTGGATTGTAATTATCATCATTAGTCATTTAGGTCAACATTGGATCATTCAGAGATCCTCACTGAACTTCTGGAAGAGTTTGCTGCACTGAAAGTAAAGGGGCTGAATAATTTTGCACGCCCAATTCTTCAGTTTTTGATTTGTTAAAAAAGTTTGAAATATCCAATAAATGTCGTTCCACTTCATGATTGTGTCCCACTTGTTGTTAATTCTTCACAAAAAAATACAGTTTTATATCTTTATGTTTGAAGCCTGAAATGTGGCAAAAGGTCGCAAAGTTCAAGGGGGCCGAATACTTTCGCAAGGCACTGTACACCTACTGGAGAGCTCTTCTTTCTCTACACCCAGTCAGCATCGTTCACACCCTCTTAAGCTTTAGCCCCACCCATCTCATTAATGATTCACACGTGAGGCCATGCACTAAACAACCAAACATTTCAAGATTAAAGGCTGGTTTCTACTATGGGTGTGATCGTAAATGTAATCTGCAGTGCCGGAGTGTGCTCTGGGCGTTCGTAAACTCAGAGCGTTGTCAGATTGTACATTTGTAAATTCAGAGCATTTCATTCTCAAATCTTTCTGAGCGCATTTTACTCGCCCTAGCAAAGCTGATTAGGCTGTTTTTATGTTATCCAGAGTGTTGGTGACTGTAACTGTGTTGCTGTGCTGCTAATTTAATTAAGCTTTTTTGTCAACGTTTACTGACACCGGCCATATTCAACGGGTGTTGTGCGTTGGTAAATGTGTCAGTTATTCTGCGCTCTGGCACCCTCAGACGAGAGTGCTCTGAATTCGGAGTAGACAGACAGAGCAAATTTACCAGCTATGTCTATCGACAGTTGTCGCAGTGAAACCATAAATATTTTATTGAAATAGTTACTTGCATAGTGGAGTCTTTGTTTGGACATGGAGCTAGCTAGCTAAACAAATAATCATAATCTCAACTCATAATGTTACTACCCTGCATGAATCTGCAGGTAGCTAACCAACCATGTTCAATGTTAGCTAGCTAACATTAATTAGGCTCTAACTAGCAATGCAAATGGCTCTGAGATACACATCATATTACTACACAGATCATACATGTAACTATAGCTAGCTAGCTAACAGTACACTTTAACTTGAACTGAAAACGACTTTCTGACTAAATTAGAAATGTGGAATATCTGAAAATGTAGCTAGCTAGACTATATTACCTGTATATATGGATGGGCTTATCTCCCTCTCTGTCACGGATGCCATGGTTGCCCTTTAGTTTGAAAATGTAATCCAGAGAACAACCTTGTGTGTGTTCTCTTTTCGACTCCGTCTGCATATTTGCAATCAAACGTCAGAATTTTCTCCATCTCCTCAGCTATCATACTCTAATTGAACTGATTTGAAAACTCGGTCTTCCAGACAATGGCAAATATACCAAAGGCTAAATGAAGCAGAGGTTTACGACTATTTAACCATGTTAATCATTACTGAAACATGAAAACTACAAACATTTAACCAGTTAAAGATAATGAATATATGACAACTAGATACAAATATTTAATTAAAAATAATTCATACAAAAGTCAAGAGTTGGCTATAACATGAGTCCAAACAAAGTGTGTGTGCGTGCGTGCGTGCGGGCGTGCGTGCGCGTGTGTGTGTGTGTGTGTGTGTGTGTGTGTGTGCGTGCGTGTGTGTGTGTGTGTGTGTGTGTGTGTGTGTGTGTGTGTGTGTGTGTGCGTGCGTGCGTGCGGGCATGTGGGCGTGCGTGCGTGTGCGTGTGTGTGTGTGTGTGTGTGTGTGTGTGTGTGTGTGTGTGCATTCGTGCGTGCATGCGGGCATGCGGGCGTGCGTGCGTGTGTGTGTGTGTGTGTGTGTGTGTTATGGTGTGTATTATAATTTCCCATCAGAAGATGTATCCCCATTCCCCAATCAAATACCTTCATCGATACCATAAAAACAAATCTGGTAACCCTCACACAATTCGACATAGCCTTGTATAAAATTAATTATGAAAGAGATGGTATAATGAAGACTAAAATGTGGAGCTTTGTATTAAATGCATTATGATGAAAATATTGTAATGTAGACTCCATGTGTTATGAAGAAAATAGTGTAGGCCTACTGATGCCTACATGAAAAAATTGCAGCAAAATCCCAAAGTATTAGGTGATAAGAAGCGTATAAAACAGTATTGGCATTCTATTTTTTGATTTTTTTTACTACTTAAGGCTACTATAATATTAGAATTATTTAGGTGACAACCTGGTAGATTAACAATATTGGTTTGCTAACACATTTTTGTTCATATATAAATTACATGTGGACACCAAAAAGGCAGTGTAGAACACCATTGCCCAAAATGCATTTCTCCAATGACTTTCAAAAGATTGTTCTGAAATGTCCCCCCCCCCAAAAATGTATTTTCCTACGAATGAAGTCATATTTTCAAAAACAGACTAAATATGCTAAATACTTTTTCTACATATTTGCACAAATTAAAGGTGAAATGATGTTGTAAAGTATTACAGGTTAAAGGAAGGATTCATGTTATTTATTGAGACAGCATCCTCCCATGTACAGGAAGGATTCATGTTATTTATTGAGACAGCATCCTCCCATGTACAGGATGGATTCATGTTATTTATTGAGACAGCATCCTCCCATGTACAGGAAGGATTCATGTTATTTATTGAGACAGCATCCTCCCATGTACAGGAAGGATTCATGTTATTTATTGAGACAGCATCCTCCCATGTACAGGAAGGATTCATGTTATTTATTGAGACAGCATCCTCCCATGTACAGGAAGGATTCATGTTATTTATTGAGACAGCATCCTCCCATGTACAGGATGGATTCATGTTATTTATTGAGACAGCATCCTCCCATGTACAGGAAGGATTCATGTTATTTATTGAGACAGCATCCTCCCATGTAAAGGATGGATTCATGTTATTTATTGAGACAGCATCCTCCCATGTACAGGAAGGATTCATGTTATTTATTGAGACAGCATCATCCCATGTAAAGGATGGATTCATGTTATTTACTGAGACAGCATCCTCCCATGTAAAGGATGGATTCATGTTATTTATTGAGACAGCATCCTCCCATGTAAAGGATGGATTCATGTTATTTATTGAGACAGCATCCTCCCATGTACAGGATGGATTCATGTTATTTATTGAGACAGCATCCTCCCATGTAAAGGATGGATTCATGTTATTTATTGAGACAGCATCCTCCCATGTACAGGAAGGATTCATGTTATTTATTGAGACAGCATCCTCCCATGTACAGGAAGGATTCATGTTATTTATTGAGACAGCATCCTCCCATGTACAGGAAGGATTCATGTTATTTATTGAGACAGCATCCTCCCATGTACAGGAAGGATTCATGTTATTTATTGAGACAGCATCCTCCCATGTACAGGAAGGATTCATGTTATTTATTGAGACAGCATCCTCCCATGTACAGGAAGGATTCATGTTATTTATTGAGACAGCATCCTCCCATGTACAGGATGGATTCATGTTATTTATTGAGACAGCATCCTCCCATGTACAGGAAGGATTCATGTTATTTATTGAGACAGCATCCTCGCATGTACAGGAAGGATTCATGTTATTTATTGAGACAGCATCCTCCCATGTACAGGAAGGATTCATGTTATTTATTGAGACAGCATCCTCCCATGTACAGGATGGATTCATGTTATTTATTGAGACAGCATCCTCCCATGTACAGGAAGGATTCAAGTTATTTATTGAGACAGCATCCTCCCATGTAAAGGATGGATTCATGTTATTTATTGAGACAGCATCCTCCCATGTACAGGATGGATTCATGTTATTTATTGAGACAGCATCCTCCCATGTACAGGAAGGATTCAAGTTATTTATTGAGACAGCATCCTCCCATGTAAAGGATGGATTCATGTTATTTATTGAGACAGCATCCTCCCATGTACAGGATGGATTCATGTTATTTATTGAGACAGCATCCTCCCATGTAAAGGATGGATTCATGTTATTTATTGAGACAGCATCATCCCATGTAAAGGATGGATTCATGTTATTTATTGAGACAGCATCCTCCCATGTACAGAATGGATTCATGTTATTTATTGAGACAGCATCCTCCCATGTAAAGGATGGATTCATGTTATTTATTGAGACAGCATCCTCCCATGTAAAGGATGGATTCATGTTATTTATTGAGACAGCATCCTCCCATGTACAGGAATGGATTCATGTTATTTATTGAGACAGCATCCTCCCATGTAATGTAAAGGAAGGATTCATGTTATTTATTGAGACAGCATCCTCCCATGTACAGGAAGGATTCATGTTATTTATTGAGACAGCATCCTCCCATGTACAGGAAGGATTCATGTTATTTATTGAGACAGCATCCTCCCATGTAAAGGAAGGATTCATGTTATTTATTGAGACAGCATCCTCCCATGTACAGGATGGATTCATGTTATTTATTGAGACAGCATCCTCCCATGTACAGGATGGATTCATGTTATTTATTGAGACAGCATCCTCCCATGTACAGGAAGGATTCATGTTATTTATTGAGACAGCATCCTCCCATGTACAGGAAGGATTCATGTTATTTATTGAGACAGCATCCTCCCATGTACAGGAAGGATTCATTGAGACAGCATCCTCCCATGTACAGGAAGGATTCATGTTATTTATTGAGACAGCATCCTCCCATGTACAGGAAGGATTCATGTTATTTATTGAGACAGCATCCTCCCATGTACAGGAAGGATTCATGTTATTTATTGAGACAGCATCCTCCCATGTACAGGAAGGATTCATGTTATTTATTGAGACAGCATCCTCCCATGTACAGGAAGGATTCATGTTATTTATTGAGACAGCATCCTCCCATGTACAGGAAGGATTCATGTTATTTATTGAGACAGCATCCTCCCATGTACAGGAAGGATTCATGTTATTTATTGAGACAGCATCCTCCCATGTACAGGAAGGATTCATGTTATTTATTGAGACAGCATCCTGCCATGTACAGGAAGGATTCATGTTATTTACTGAGACAGAAATCCTCCCATGTAAAGGATGGATTCATGTTATTTAATGAGACAGCATCCTCCCATGTACAGGAAGGATTCATGTTATTTATTGAGACAGTATCCTCCCATGTACAGGAAGGATTCATGTTATTTATTGAGACAGCATCCTCCCATGTACAGGAAGGATTCATGTTATTTATTGAGACAGCAACCTCCCATGTACAGGAAGGATTCAAGTTATTTATTGAGACAGCATCCTCCCATGTACAGGAAGGATTCATGTTATTTATTGAGACAGCATCCTCCCATGTACAGGAAGGATTCATGTTATTTATTGAGACAGCATCCTCCCATGTACAGGAAGGATTCATGTTATTTACTGAGACAGAAATCCTCCCATGTACAGGATGGATTCAAGTTATTTAGACAAATTGATGTGTGATATCTGAGATGTGATTATGTCAGGACCTAGAGGCAGGGGATGTTTGACGTGTCTAGGTGTTTGACTGCTGAAACAGAGAGGCAGTCAAACATTTATTTATTTCACCTATTTATTTCACCTTTATTTAACCAGGCAGGCCAGATGAAAACAAGTTCTTATTTACAACAGCGACCTGGCCCAGATAAAGCAAAGCAGTGCCACAAAAACAACGACAACAGAGTTACACATGGAGTAAACAAGCGTACAGTCAATAATACAGTAGACAATCTATATACAGTGTGTGTAAATGGAGTAAGGAGGAAAGGCAACAACACAGAGTTAAACATGGGATAAACAAACGCACAGTCAATAACACAATAGAAACATCTATATACAGTGTGTGCAAATGGAGTAAGGAGGTAAGGCAATAAATAGGCCAATAGTGGCGAAGTAATTACAAATTAGCAATTTACACTGGAGTGATAGATGAGCAGATGATGTGCAAATAAGGATGTGCAAGTAGAGATACTGGTATGCAAAAAAGAGCAGAAAAACAAAAACAAATATGGGGAAGAGGTAGGCAGTTTGTTGGATGGGCTATTTACAGATGGGCTATGTACAGCTGCAGTCATCTGTGAGCTGCTCTGACAGCTGATGCTTTAAGTTAGTGAGGGAGAAATAAGTCTCCAACTTCAGTGATTTTTGCAATTCGTTCCAGTCATTGACAGCAGTGAACTGGATGGAAAGGCGGCCAAAAGAGGTGTTGGTTTTGGGGATGACCAGTGAAATATACCTGCTGGAGCGCGGGCTACAGGTGGGTGTTGCTATGGTGACCAGTGAGCTGAGATAAGGCGGGGCTTTACCTAGCAAAGACTTATAGAGGACCTGGAGCCAGTGGGTCTGGTGATGAATATGTAGCGAGGACCAGCCAACGAGAGCAAACAGGTTGCAGTGGTGGGTAGTATATGGGGCTTTGGTGACAAAATGGATGGCACTGTGATAGACTGCATCCAATTTGCTGAGTAGAGTGTTGGAGGCTAATTTGTAAATGACATCTCCGAAGTCAAGGATTGGTAGGATAGTCCGTTTTACGAGGGTACGATTGGCAGAATGAGTGAAGGAGGCTTTGTAGCGAAATAGGAAGATGATTCTAGATTTAATTTTGGATTGGAGATGCTTAATGTGAATCTGGAAGTAGAGTTTACAGTCTAACCAGACACCTAGGTATTTATAGTTGTCCACATATTCTAAGTTTGAACCGTCCAGAGTAGTGATTCTAGGCGGGCAGGTGTTAAGGGAATTTTTATCAATGATGACTAATTATGTATACATTTCAATCAGGACTGACTAATCAGAATACTATTATGTTACTGTATATGTACTAATCAGAATACTATTATGTTACTGTATATGTACTAATCAGAATACTATTATGTTGCTGTATATGTATGAGTTTTCTTTCTTGAACCCAGCACTGAATATAATGTGTGTGAATGTGGTCAAGAGTTAGAACAATGACTGTCTGTTCCTTGGTAGAAATGAATGAACGATATCTTCAGACTGGCTAGAATGCTTATCTACACAAGAAGACCTTGACTCATAAATGATATGATCTTAATAGGGAGAGACGATGTGAGAACCATACAGCCTTTGTACTGGAACGGAGATGGCACAGGTTGGTGCTGAAACTAATGACGTCATTACTGTATCGTGTACAGTACTCTCGTGAATAAAGGCTGCTATTTGACTTTAAGACCGGGCTCTGTCGATCTCTATAAAATAAGGATCATACAAATTCTTATGAATTGACAGAATGTTTAATTTTAATTGGGAATTAAAACAGAGGAGTTAAATTCCTGCAACAGCAGGTGCAGGCAGCGATCGGTTGAAGAGCATTTAGTTTTACTAGCATTTAAGAAGGAAGAAGCAGTTGAAGGCCACGGAAGGAGTGTTGTATGGCATTGAAGCTCGTCTGGAGGTTAGTTAACAAAGTGTCCAACGAGGGGCCAAATGTATACAGAATGGTGTCGTCTGCATAGGGGTGGATCAAAAAATCACCAGCAGCAAGAGCGACATCATTGATATATACAGAGAAAAGAGTCGGCCCGAGAATTGAACCCTGTGGCACCCCCATAGAGACTGCCAGAGGTCCGGACAACAGGACCTCTGATTTGACACACTGAACTCTATCTGAGAAGTAGTTGGTGAACCAGGCGAGGCAGTCATTTGAGAAACCAAGGCTGTTGAGTCTGCTGCGGGGGGCGCAGAGCTATTGGCCAGGGTTAGAGTAACCAGGTGGAAAGCATGGCCAGCTGTAAAAAAAAAGTAGAGAAATGCTTATACAAATTCTCGATAATCGTGTATTTATCAGTGGTGACAGTGTTTCCAAGTCTCAGTGCCGTGGGCAGCTTGGAGGAGGTGCTCTTATTCTCCATGGACTTTACAGTGTCCCAGAAGGAGGTGCTCTTATTCTCCATGGACTTTACAGTGTCCCAGAAGGAGGTGCTCTTATTCTCCATGGACTTTACAGTGTCCCAGAAGGAGGTGCTCTTATTCTCCATGGACTTTACAGTGTCCCAGAAGGAGGTGCTCTGATTCTCCATGGACTTTACAGTGTCCCAGAAGGAGGTGCTCTTATTCTCCATGGTCTTTACAGTGTCCCAGAAGGAGGTGCTCTTATTCTCCATGGACTTTAGAGTAGAGCTCTTATTCTCCATGGACTTTAGAGTCCCAGGAGGTGCTCTTATTCTCCATGGACTTTACAGTGTCCCAAAACCTTGAGAGGCAGGGGGGTTGTCTGAGGTGTCTAGGTGTTTGACTGCTGAAACAGAGATTCAGGGGGATGTCTGACGTTTCTAGGTGTTTGACTGCTGAAACAGTCAATTATATTTTTCCCGAAGAAGTTTGATGTAAAGAGGTTCTTATATAACACACGCACACGCACACACACACACACACACACACACACACACACACACACACACACACACACACACACACACTCACACAGTACCTTCAGGTTCACAATTGAGCGCTCCCCCTCCAACTCAGAGCTCCAAGGTGGGTCTTGGCTGTTGCCTTGGCAACATGGAGAGTAAAGTGGTA
Source organism: Oncorhynchus tshawytscha (assembly GCF_018296145.1). Taxonomy (NCBI): domain Eukaryota; kingdom Metazoa; phylum Chordata; class Actinopteri; order Salmoniformes; family Salmonidae; genus Oncorhynchus; species Oncorhynchus tshawytscha. Next base: position 37,519,577 of record NC_056459.1, read on the forward strand.
GAGAAGAAGAGCAGAGAGGAGGAAAGGAGGAGAGGAGGAGAGGAGGAAAGGAGAAGAAGAGGAGAGGAGGAGAGGAGGAGGAAAGGAGAAGAAGAGGAGAAGAGGAGAGGAGGAGAGGAGGAGGAAAGGAGAAGAAGAGGAGAGGAGGAGAGGAGGAGGAAAGGAGAAGAAGAGGAGAGGAGAGAGAGGAGGAAAGGAGAAGAAGAGGAGAGGAGGAGAGGAGGAGGAAAGGAGAAGAAGAGGAGAGGAGGAGAGGAGAGGAGGAGGAAAGGAGAAGAAGAGGAGAAGAGGAGAGGAGGAGAGGAGGAGGAAAGGAGAAGAAGAGGAGAGAGGGAGGAGGAGGAAAGGAGAAGAAGAGGAAAGGAGGAGAGGAAGAAAGGAGGAGAGGAGGAGAGGAGGAAAGGAGAGGAGGAGAGGAGGAGGGAAAGGAGGAGAAGAGGAGGAGAGGAGGAAGAGAGGAGAGGCGTAAGATAGTGGGAAAGGAGGTGAGGAGGAGGAGAAGGATGAGAGGGATGGAGGAGAAGAGGCTTTGTGGTTATCGTTTAAAGTCAAGTATGACAACAGACTGTTAATGGCTTATGCTAGTACCGGTATTCAACGGTGTTTCGAGTGTGGGGATGTTGGCCATAAGTGACATGCTTGCCCAAAAAGGTAAAAGGTGTTGGGAGAGGCGCAGGTGGTCCTCGTAGCGCCTGAGCCCACTGATGTAGGGAGAGGTGGGCCGACAGTGGTAGAGCAGAGCCACAATAGGAGATAAATTACTTCCTGGACCAGACTTTTGGGAACTCTGTCAAATTGGCAGATTTTTCTTTGATAAGTTTGTGAGGTCAGCTGTGGTGTTACAGAAGACAGTGAGGTTAGACCAGTTGAGTATGAAGAAGCGCTCTCGCTTGAGGAAATGTGTTACTGCTGTCACGGCAACAAAAAGGTAGCGGAAAACGTGGTTCGGAGAATATTAAGACAGTGATGATGATCATCCCTCATAGGGTGTTTTTTCTCTCTCTTCGTCTGGTTCCTCTGTGGTTTCTTCTGCTTTGCCTTTCTCTTTTCTACATGGAGGTACTAAAGGTAGATTATCTCAATATTAATTGGGGAAGGGACAGGAATAAGAGGGCTTGGGTATTAGAAGTAACAAAACAGAAAAGGCTTCATGTAGTTTTCCTACAGGAGACACATAGTGATGAGGAAAATGAGGTTGACTGGGGTATGTGGTGGGAGGGGCAGCATGTACTCAGTCATGGTACTAATTTCAGTGCTGGGGTGGCCATCTTGTTTTCCTCAGGCTTAGGGGTGACTGTGGTATCTACAACAGAGATAGTCAAGGTTCAAGTTTTTTGATCAAGGCAGATGTTATGTTTATTTTTATTTTTAAATGTATGTTTATGCTCCTAATGAGGGTACAGAGCGTGTTGCTGTATTTGATCAATAAAAGGAAACCTTAAGACAGTGTGACCAAGAGGGGTGGATGGTTTTAGGGGAGAACTGGAACTCGACAGTGGATTTTACTGTGGACCGCACTGCTGAAGAACCTCACCTGCGGTCAGCTACTTGTCTGTCTGGTCTATTTACTGAGTTTGAGTTTTCTGATGTGTGGAGAGTTAATGAAGGTGGTGTCGGTGCAGCTAGGTTAGACAGGTTGTATGTATCTGAGCTCTACTGTAGTAGGGTTGGAAGGTTAGACAGGTTGTATGTATCTGAGCTCTACTGTAGTAGGGTTGGAAGGTTAGACAGGTTGTATGTATCTGAGCTCTACTGTAGTAGGGTTGGAAGGTTAGACAGGTTGTATGTATCTGAGCTCTACTGTAGTAGGGTTGGAAGGTTAGACAGGTTGTATGTATCTGAGCTCTACTGTAGTAGGGTTGGAAGGTTAGACAGGTTATATGTATCTGATCACTACTGTAGTAGGGTTGGAAGGTTAGACATAACTCCTGTGGTTTACTCTGATCACCATATCGTTAGTGCTGATATTCAATTGTTCCATCCACGAAGGTCATGACCTTTTATTGGTATTTTAATGTTTAGTTATTACATGATGCCAAGTTTTGTTAAAAGTTTTTGATAAACAGAGTTATTATAAAGGTTATTGAGTCCTTGAGTCAATGGTGGGAGGTTGGGAAGGCCCAAATATGTGTGTTTTGTCAACAGTATACTGCTCTGTCTCGTATTGAAGTTAAAGAGACTATCAAGGCCCTTTGAACAGGACATCAAATCTATTGAATTGAAATTGCTCACTCAGAATGACCCCGGACTAGTCATGAACTTACAGGATAAGAGATATGAACTGAAGTTGTTTCTACATGAAAGAGTGAAGGGTGCCTTGATTAGGTTTAGCTTTGCTACGCTAAAGGATATGGATGATTAGGTTTAGCTTTGCTACGCTAAAGGATATGAATGACTAGGTTTAGCTTTGCTACGCTAAAGGATATGAATGATTAGGTTTAGCTTTGCTACCCTCAAGGATATGGATGATTAGGTTTAGCTTTGCTACCCTCAAGGATATGGATGATTAGGTTTAGCTTTGCTACCCTCAAGGATATGGATGATTAGGTTTAGCTTTGCTACCCTCAAGGATATGGATGATTAGGTTTAGCTTTGCTACCCTCAAGGATATGGATGATTAGGTTTAGCTTTGCTACCCTCAAGGATATGGATGATTAGGTTTAGCTTTGCTACCCTCAAGGATATGAATGATTAGGTTTAGCTTTGCTACCCTCAAGGATATGGATGATTAGGTTTAGCTTTGCTACCCTCAAGGATATGGATGATTAGGTTTAGCTTTGCTACCCTCAAGGATATGAATGATTAGGTTTAGCTTTGCTACCCTCAAGGATATGAATGATTAGGTTTAGCTTTGCTACCCTCAAGGATATGGATGATTAGGTTTAGCTTTGCTACCCTCAAGGATATGGATGATTAGGTTTAGCTTTGCTACCCTCAAGGATATGGATGATTAGGTTTAGCTTTGCTACCCTCAAGGATATGGATGATTAGGTTTAGCTTTGCTACCCTCAAGGATATGGATAGGTTTGCTTTGCTATCAAGGATATGGATGATTAGGTTTTGCTTTGCTACCCTCAAGGATATGGATGATTAGGTTTTGCTTTGCTACCCTCAAGGATATGGATGATTAGGTTTAGCTTTGCTACCCTCAAGGATATGGATGATTAGGTTTAGCTTTGCTACCCTCAAGGATATGGATGATTAGGTTTAGCTTTGCTACCCTAAAGGATATGGATGCTTCTAGCATATGTTTTATTTTTTTAACCACTAGGACCGTCGACATTATACGCAAACAGATGGTCTGCCTTCGTCTCCCTGATGGGAAGGTGACCACGGATGACGGTGAGATGTGCCAACATGCCGTGGATTTCTACTCTGCCCTCTACAAGGCAGAGGATTGTGACACTCTGTGTGCTGAACAGTTGTTACACGGTCTTTCTCAATTGGGCCCTGAGCAGAGAACTGCTTTGGAATTTTACATTACTCTGCGGGAGCTGTCCACTGCAGCTCTCATCAGGCCGAGGCCCTGGCATCGATGGTTTACCGTCTAAGTTCTATAAGCATTTATTGGGGGTCTATTGGGGGGGATTTTTATGAAGTGGTAGTCAAATCTTTTAATGAGGGTTCTCTTCCTGTATCCTGTCAATGTGCTGTGCTTTCATTGTTGCCAAAAAAAGGGGATTTGGCTCTTTTAAAAAGCTGGTGACCTGTTGCATTGCTGTGTGCAGAATATAAAATTATATCTAAGTGTCTCTCAAACAGGTTGAAAGAATATCTGGGGCTGTTGGTCCACAAGGACCAGTCTTACTGTGTACCTGACCGCTCTATAGTAGATGTTTCTAATAAGATATGTTTTAGACATTTGTAAACTGCCTTATGTGAATGTGGGTTTACTTTATTTGGATCAGGAGAAGGCTTTTGACCGTGTGGACCACCATTACTTGTTTAAACAATGAAAGCTTTTGGGTTTGGGGAGGGTTTTTGTCTTGGATGAGTTTACTGTATACTGGGGCCTCATCTATGGTGACGGTGGGGGGTGGGTTGAGCTGCCCCATTAACGTCCAAAGGGGCATCAGGCAGGGATGCCCAATTTCAGGACAGTTATATTGTCTGCCAATTTAACCAATGCTTTGTTTTCTAAGAGCGAGGCTTATTGGTTTCTCTGTGCCAGAGGTTATGAAGGGTCCCATGACAGCACTGTCTGCCTATGCAGATGACGTGACAGTTTTTATTACTGGGGGTGAAGATGTTAAGTTCTCTCAAACACTTTCAAGGTGTATGAGGGGGCCTCCTCAGCTAGAGTCAATTGGGAAAAGAGTGTATCGCTTTGGGCAGGTCAGCTTCAGACGGGGTCCGCTCCACGGTTACCAGGGGGGCTTCAGATGGGGTCCGCTCCACGTTTACCTGGGGGGCTTCAGATGGGGTCCGCTCCATGGTTACCAGGGGGGGGTCCACTCCATGGTTACCAGGGGGAGGCGGGGTCCACTCCACAGTTACCAGGGGGCTTCAGATGGGGTCCACTCCACGGTTACCAGGGGGCTTCACATGGGTTCCGCTCCATGGTTACCAGGGGGCTTCAGACGGGGTCCGTTCCACAGTTACCAGGGGGCTTCACATGGGGTCCACTCCACGGTTACCAGGGGGCTTCAGACGGGGTCCATTCCACGGTTACCAGGGGGCTTCAGACTGGGTCCGCTCCACGGTTACCAGGGGGCTTCAGATGGGGTCCGCTCCACGGTTACCAGGGGGGCGGGGTCCGTTCCACGGTCATACCAGGGGGCTTCAGACTGGGTCTGCTTCACCATGTTTACCAGGGGTCTTCAGACGGGGTCCGCTCCACGGTTACCAGGGGGCTTCAGACAGGGTCCGCCTCCATGGTTACCAGGGGGCTTCAGACTGGGTCTGCTCCACGGTTACCAGGGGGTCTTCAGACGGGGTCCGCTCCACAGTTACCAGGGAGCTTCAGACTGGGTCTGCTCCACGGTTACCAGGGGGCTTCACATGGGGTCCGCTCCACGGTTACCAGGGGGGCTTCACATGGGGTCCGCTCCACGGTTACCAGGGGGCTTCACATGTAATGAATACTTTTTTTTTCTTGGTTCCGATGTCTTTCAAAAAATTTAATGGAAGGGTGTAGTGGAGAAGATGTGTGCCAGGTTGTCTGGGTGGAAATGGGTGCTACCCCAGATGTCTTATAGGGGAAGGGTGCTGGTAGCCAATAATCTAGCTGCCTCTACCCTGTGGCACACACTAATGATTTTACAGATATTTTACAGGGTCATACAAGAGCTTCAGAGAACCCTTGTTAATTCCTTCTGGTCTGGACAGTACTGGATTAAAGCTGCAGCCCTGGACATTTCTTCCAGGATCATGGCTTTCCGGCTTCAAGCCGCCCAGAAACTGTTGTACAGTGATGGTTCTAGCTTGGTGGATACAGCAGACGTTCATGGGGAGTGTGGGCTGTTTAGACAAAGACATTTTCCTCTAAAAGCTAAAGTGGGTTGATTTGTCTGCCCTGACTCCATTCTATGAGTCTGTTACGTAGGCTTGGAGAGTTTTCGTCATGTCCCGTAAAGCTGGCACGCCTTTGCCTGTCTCCCCCCCCTCTCTCTCTCTCTCTCTCTCTCCCTGGTTTGTGTTTATGCTAATTTTCTCTCTTTTCTCCAGCTCTTTTTCTTCTCTCACTCCTTTCCCTCTTCCATTATACCCTCAATATCCCAAGGTCCCTTTCACTCATCCATTATACCCCTCAGTATTCCCAGGTGTCTCCATCTCTCCCAGCTACTCCTCAGTATTCCCAGGTGTCTCCATCTCTCCCAGCGTACTCCTCAGTATTCCCAGCCAGGTGTCTCCATCTCTCCCAGCGTACTCCTCAGTATTCCCAGCCAGGTGTCTCCATCTCTCCCAGCGTACTCCTCAGTATTCCCAGCCAGGTGTCTCCATCTCTCCCAGCTACCCCTCACTATTCCCAGGTGTCTCAATCTCTCCCAGCGTACTCCTCAGTATTCCCAGCCAGGTGTCTCAATCTCTCCCAGCGTACCCCTCAGTATTCCCAGCCAGGTGTCTCCATCTCTCCCAGCGTACTCCTCAGTATTCCCAGCCAGGTGTCTCCATCTCTCCCAGCGTACTCCTCACTATTCCCAGGTGTCTCAATCTCTCCCAGCGTACTCCACAGTATTCCCAGCCAGGTGTCTCAATCTCTCCCAGCGTACTCCTCACTATTCCCAGGTGTCTCCATCTCTCCCAGTGTACCTCTCAGTATTCCCAGGTGTCTCCATCTCTCCCAGCATACCCCTCAATATTCCCAGGTGTCTCCCTCTCTCCCAGCATACCCCTCAATATTCCCAGGTGTCTCCCTCTCTCCCAGCATACCCCTCAATATTCCCAGGTGTCTCCCTCTCTCCCAGTCTACCCCTCAGTATTCCCAGGTGTCTCCATCTCTCCCAGCGTACTCCTCAGTATTCCCAGCCAGGTGTCTTCATCTCTCCCAGCGTACTCTTCAGTATTCCCAGGTGTCTCCATCTCTCCCAGTGTACCCCTCAGTATTCCCAGGTGTCTCCATCTCTCATAATTTTGTTTAATATTCTTAGAAGGAGCCGTTGAGTGGCACATTATTGCTTTTCACAGACAATGTCGGCTCCTATCAATTCTGTTACGAGCTCTCCTTCACACATCAGCAACTACTACACAGACAAAAGGACTCTTCTGCTTTCTGCTAATGCTGTGGGTGTTTTGGGAGTGTGCATGCGTGTGTGTGTGCTTGTCTGTCGTGTGTTAGTGTTTGTTTTTTGTTGTGTGTATGAGCGGGTGTGTGTCCTACACAACATTACAGTGTCTTTCTAATGCAGAGCAGTACTACGCAACAATATATTACCTGCTGTCAAAGTAACAGATCTCAGCTGTTACCAGCGTTGTCTCTGTTGTCACAGAAACAGATCTCAGCTGTTACCAGCGTTGCCTCTGTTGTCACGGAAACAGATATCAGCCGTTACCAGCGTTGTCTCTGTTGTCACGGAAACAGATCTCAGCTGTTACCAGCGTTGTCTCTGTTGTCACGGAAACAGATCTCAGCTGTTACCAGCGTTGTCTCTGTCTATTTATTTGGTCACATCACGATAACCCTACACACAGTTCTCTGTGTCCTGCAGTCAGACATGTTCACTGAAATTAACATATACAGTAAAGGGGCAATCTGGAGTTTAAAAAAACATTTAACTTGAGGACTCCCCACCACTTTTTTTCTTATTATATAATGGATTAAATAAAACAATTTCCTCATCAATCTACATACATTACCCCACAATGACAAAGCACTAACCATTTTCTTGGTGTGCAAATTTATTGAAAACAAAAAACTTAAATTCCTGATTTACATAAGTATTGAGACTCTACATTGAGCTGAGGTACATCCTGTTTCCATTGATCTTCCTTGACATGTTTCTACAACTTGTCCACCTGTATATACACGGTACCACAGTTGACTGGTCTGGAGAAGTGTTACAAAACAGTTCTGCAGCATTGAAGGTCCCCAAGAACACAGTGGCCTCCATGTTTGGAACCACAGTGGCCTCCATGTGTTGAACCACCAAGACTCTTCCAAGAGCCGGCCGCCCAGCCAAACTGAGCAATCGGGGGAGAAGGGTCTTGGTCAGGGAGGTGACCAAGAAACCAATGGTCACTCTGACAGAGCTCTACAGTTCCTCTGTGGAGATGGGAGAACCTTCCAGAAGGACAGCCATCTCTGCAGCACAACAATCAGGCCTTTATGTTAGAGTGGCCAGACAAAGCCACTCCTCAGTTAAAGGCACATAACAGCCCGCTTGGAGTTTGCCAGAAGGCAACTAAAGACTCTCAGACCATGAGAAACAAGATTATCTGGTCTGATGAAACCAAGATTGAACTCTTTGGCCTGAATGCCAAGCGTCATATCTGGAGGAAACCTGGCACCATCCCTACGGTGAAGTATGGTGGGGGCAGCATCATGCTGTGGGGATGTTTTTCAGCGGCAGGAACTAGTCAGGATCGAGGCAAAGATGAATGGAGCGAAGTACAGGTAGATCCTTGAAGAAAACCTGCTCTAGAGTGGGGGCTAAGGTTCACCTTCCAACAGGACAACAACCCTAAGCATACAGCCCAGACAATGCAGGAGTGGCTTCTGGACAAGGCTTTGAATATCCTTGAGTGGCCCTGCCAGAGCCCGGACTTGAACCCGATCGAACATCTCTGGAGAGACCTGAAATAGCTGTGCAGAAACGCTCCCCATCCATCCTGACAGAGCTTGAGAGGATCTGCAGAGAAGAATGGGAGAAACTCCCCAAATCAGGTGTGCCAATCATGTAGCGTCATACCCAAGAAGACTCAAGGCTGTATTCGCTGCCAAAAGTGCTTCAACAAAGTACTGCATAAAGGCTCTGACTACTTGTGTAAACGTGATATTAAATTTTTTATTAATGTTGTATGCAAAAAAAATCAACAAAATGTTTTTTCCTATGTATATATTGGGTAATGTAACAATGATGCTGTGGGTCGAGAAGGAGGTGAAAGGTTTAATGAAACAACAAACAAGAAACATGTTTGCGTGACAGAAGCGAAATAGCATGATCACAGGATCAATAGCAACTGAGTGATGAACAAAAGGAAGGAACCTTTAAAGGAGGTCCAGGTGTGAATCATAACGATGAGGTCCAGGTGTGAATCATAACGATGAAATCCAGGTGTGAATCATAACGATGAGATCCAGGTGGTTAGTATTCCGGTGAGGCCGGAGGGGAGAAGCAGGAGTAGACGCGCGGCTCCTGCCACAGGACAACGGCGACCAGGAGGATGACCCCGGGGATGAGAAGCGGGTCGATCTGAGCCAGCGAAGGTGGAAATCACGGATGATGTTGGGATCCAGAATGTCCTCCACCGGAACCCAACACCACTCCTCAGGGCCATACCCTTCCCAGTCCACCAGATCTGGAGCTGACCCCCACAATGCCAGGAGTCCAGCAGAGCTCTGACAGCATACACTGCCCTCGATGTCCAGGGGGGTGGTGGGGTGTTGTGGAGGACAGCATCGTCTGGTGGACCAGCAACCACCGGCCTGAGAAGGGAGACATGAAACGAGGGTGAGATATGGTAGTGACTGGGTAGTTGTAACCTACACGTCACCTTGTTAACCCTCCAGAGAACCTTGAACGGCCCCACAAACCGGGGGCTCAGTTTCTTGCAGGGCAGGCGGAGTGGGAGGTTCCTGGTAGAGAGCCAGACATGATCCCCAGGGTGGAACACAACGGTCTCACTGCGGTAGCGGTCTGTCCATTGTGGCGGTCCGTCCATTGCCATTGCGTCCACGGCACGCTGGAGTCTCACGTGAACGTCTCGCCTCACTTCTTCTGCGTGCCGGAACCACTCATCAACCCGGAGCCAGGGCCGGCTGTAAAACCAGAACACACTGGAAGGGAATCAACCCAGTGGAGGAGTGACGCAGCGAATTCTGGGTGTATTCTGACTATGGAAAGAGTTTTGCCCACTCACCCTGCTGGTCCAGACCGTAACTCCTCAGGGTTCCTACCCAGCTCTTGGTTCATCCTCTCTCTGGACTGAGGCTGATCGTGACTCCAAGCTTCTCCATGAATGCCCTCCAAACTCGTGATGTGAATTGGGGGCCACGGTCGGCGGCGATGTCCTACTGAAGGCCATAATGCCGGAAGACCTGCTGGAAGAGTGCCTCAGCGACCTGAAGAGCAGTGGGGAGACCTGGAAGAGGAATACATTGACATGACTTTTAAAAAATCTATACAGAATGGTGGTGAAACAATCAGAGAGGAGATCGGTTATAAAGTCAATGGATAGATGAGACCAGGGTCGCTGAGGTACGGGTCCCTGCTGGAGCATTCCGGGGAGACTTGGTTTTGGCACATACGGAACAGTAGTTGACATAACGAGTGACATCCTGCACCAAGGTGGGCCGCCCGTACTTCTCAACGATTGTAAGGAGTGCATATCTGGTGGCAGAGAAGTCAGACGCAGGAGAGCAGAACTTGATAATAGCCGGAGCAGTTTAATAGTAAAACCAACGGCATAAGAAATACAAAGTATGGGCACGATAACCTAACGCGCACCAGTGAAAAAAAATGTGCACAAGCACTTTCAATAAACAATACCACACAAAGACATGGGGACAACAGAAGGTTAAATACACAACACATGATGAGGGAACTGAAAACCAGGTGTGTGGGAAAACAAGACAAAACAAATGGAAAATAAAAAACTGGATCGGCGATGGCTAGAAGACTGGCAACGTCGACCGCCGAACACCGCCCGAACAAGGAGAGGCTTCGACTTCGGCCGAAGTCGTGACATCGATGGAGTGTACGGTGTGAGAAATTGGGTATTGTGTGTATCTTGATGAGGGGGAAAAAACTATTTAATCCATTCTAGAATAAGGTTGTAATGTTACAAAATGCGGTAAATGTGAAAGACTCTGAATACATTCAGAAAGCACTGTATATGCTTCATGCATCAGTGGGTAGATATCATTACTTATATGTCCAAAAATCAATGTACAGTAGCAGCTGCAGATTAATAATCCTGTTGAATGTAATGTCTAAATGTAGATCTCCACCTAAATAAACATACCCCAAAAGTAATTATTTATCATGAGATCCCAGCTTCAAGTGGAGTCAGATTTCCTCAGTCACACAGGCAGAAGAAAAACACTTCCCGAGACGGGGAGAACGAGGACTATCGCTGAGTAGTTATGATTTACTCTGTCCACAGCACAGATTTATAAAATGTCAATCAAAACCGGTACCAGAACCTCACTACTCCCTACTTTCGTGGAGTTCAAAGTGAGAGACACAGAATGATTGATAAACATGAAAAAAAAGTGTTTACTTGATTGTGGACATTCCATCAGTCCTGGAAGAAAGAGCATGAAAATGTAGTTAGTTTTCACTACATTCTTAAATCATTAATCCAGTTTACTGCATATTGGACAGGAAGTTTTATTAATAAACCTACTGTTATACAGAATTATACTTCAGACACATCAGATGATACGGTAATATCATATAATTATTTATTATGATATTTTCCCGTGAAGAGGAATTGGGCACCTTCTAAAGTTAACAACTCTCTTATAATCATAGTCTTTATAAATATATTGTATTGTATTGTTGTATTGACATAAAATTATGTTGTATTGACATACAATTCTGTACAAACTAATTTCCCCAAATAAACTAATTATTATTATTAAACTGTCCCTAATTTCCCCACTGTGTTTCTCACAGCCTGTTTAGAGTTCAGTGTGTACTGGCGGGCTATCTATTGTTCCACAGGAAGGTTATCTCTTAACCCAAACAACAGATGACTTAAACACGAGAGCATTGGACCAGACCTTAACGAGTGAGCAGCCTTTAGTTTAATACCACTCAATTCCTCTGTCGTACTCCTTCAAATATCTAAGATATGGCATTATTGGATTGCTATGTGAAAGACGATTACCATTTCACTAGTCTCCTTCAACTAAAACCGTTCCTGAGTGGTGCAGCGGCCATGATTGGGAGTCTCATAGGGCGGTGCACAATTGGCCCAGCGTCGTCCGGGTTTGGCCCGGGGGTAGGCCGTCATTGTAAATTAGAATTTGTTCTTAACTGACTTGCCTGGTTAAATAAAGGTTAAATAAATATTAAAGGTTAAAGGTCAAATCTGAAATAAACCATCCGAGAGGTTGGTAATGATAAAAGTACCAAGTGTCCTGGCCAATTACAGGCCAGTACTGTCAGTCAGAGAACACAGGGTAACGATAAAGCTCTCACGGGGGTAATTATGCATGTGTAGGGATCCTCACACACCGTGGTCCAGCACTGTAGCGTTGTTGACTTACTCTCTAAGGCCTTTGTCAATGTGATCTGATTCCAAAGCAAATCTGTTTCCAGACGTTTAGCCAGCAGTGTTGGAACTTAAACACCCTGTCAAGAGAGTTAGGAATACACTGTGTTACTACAGGAACTAAACACCTTGTCAGAGAACACTATGATACCACAGGAACTAAACACCTTGTCAGAGAACACTATGATACCACAGGAACTAAACACCTTGTCAGAGAACACTGTGTTACTACAGGAACTAAACACACTGTCAGAGAACACTATGATACCACAGGAACTAAACACCTTGTCAGAGAACACTATGATACCACAGGAACTAAACACCTTGTCAGAGAACACTATGATACCACAGGAACTAAACACACTGTCAGAGAACCCTGTGTTACTACAGGAACTAAACACACTGTCAGAGAACACTATGATACCACAGGAACTAAACACACTGTCAGAGAACACTATGATACCACAGGAACTAAACACACTGTCAGAGAACACTATGATACCACAGGAACTAAACACACTGTCAGAGAACACTATGATACCACAGGAACTAAACACCTTGTCAGAGAACACTATGATACCACAGGAACTAAACACACTGTCAGAGAACACTATGATACCACAGGAACTAAACACACTGTCAGAGAACACTATGATACCACAGGAACGAAACACCTTGTCAGAGAACACTGTGTTACTACAGGAACTAAACACCTTGTCAGAGAACACTATGATACCACAGGAACTAAACACACTGTCAGAGAACACTATGATACCACAGGAACTAAACACACTGTTAGAGAACACTATGATACCACAGGAACTAAACACACTGTCAGAGAACACTATGATACCACAGGAACTAAACACACTGTCAGAGAACACTATGATACCACAGGAACTAAACACACTGTCAGAGAGTTAGGAATACACTGTGTTACCACAGGAACTAAACACACTGTCAGAGAGTTAGGAATACACTGTGTTACCACAGGAACTAAACACACTGTCAGAGAACACTATGATACCACAGGAACTAAACACACTGTCAGAGAACCCTGTGTTACTACAGGAACTACACACTCTGTCAGAGAACACTATGATACCACAGGAACTAAACACACTGTCAGAGAACACTATGATACCACAGGAACTAAACACACTGTCAGAGAACACTATGATACCACAGGAACTAAACACACTGTCAGAGAACACTATGATACCACAGGAACTAAACACACTGTTAGAGAACACTATGATACCACAGGAACTAAACACACTGTCAGAGAACACTATGATACCACAGGAACTAAACACCTTGTCAGAGAACACTATGATACCACAGGAACTAAACACACTGTCAGAGAACACTATGATACCACAGGAACTAAACACACTGTCAGAGAACACTATGATACCACAGGAACTAAACACCTTGTCAGAGAACACTATGATACCACAGGAACTAAACACACTGTCAGAGAACACTATGATACCACAGGAACTAAACACACTGTCAGAGAACACTATGATACCACAGGAACTAAACACACTGTCAGAGAACACTATGATACCACAGGAACTAAACACACTGTCAGAGAACACTATGATACCACAGGAACTAAACACACTGTTAGAGAACACTATGATACCACAGGAACTAAACACACTGTCAGAGAACACTATGATACCACAGGAACTAAACACCTTGTCAGAGAACACTATGATACCACAGGAACTACACACACTGTCAGAGAACACTATGATACCACAGGAACTAAACACCTTGTCAGAGAACACTATGATACCACAGGAACTAAACACACTGTCAGAGAACACTATGATACCACAGGAACTAAACACACTGTCAGAGAACACTATGATACCACAGGAACTAAACACACTGTCAGAGAACCCTGTGTTACTACAGGAACTACACACACTGTCAGAGAGTTAGGAATACACTGTGTTACCACAGGAACTAAACACACTGTCAGAGAGTTAGGAATACACTGTGTTACCACAGGAACTAAACACACTGTCAGAGAACACTATGATACCACAGGAACTAAACACACTGTCAGAGAACACTGTGTTACTACAGGAACTACATACTCTGTCAGAGAACACTATGATACCACAGGAACTAAACACCTTGTCAGAGAACACTATGATACCACAGGAACTAAACACACTGTCAGAGAGTTAGGAATACACTGTGTTACCACAAGCAAAACAAAGCCAGATCAATAACCACATAAAGAAGGAGTTTAGCGGAGGAGGAGTTACATGTGGAGGGAGAGAAAATAGAAACTGAGAGAACTAACCTCAGATCAACATGATTGAACTAAAGAAAGAGAGAGAGAAAGTGGGGCAGTGAGAAAGAGATGGATGGATGCATGGATAGATGGATGGATAGATGGATAGATGGATGGATGGATAAAGATAAGGATGGACGGATGGATGGATAGATAAAGAGAAGGATGGAAGGATGGATAAAGAGAATGATGGATGAATGGATGGATGGATAAAGAGATGGATGGATGGATGAATGGATGGATGGTGAATGGATGAATGGATGGATGGATGGATGGATGGATGGATGGATGGATGGATGGATGGATGGATGGATGGATGGATAAAGAGAAGGATGGATGGATGGATGGATGGATGGATGGATAAAGAGAAGGATGGATGGATGGATGGATGGATGGATGGATAAAGAGAAGGATGGATGGATTGATGAATGGATGGATAAAGTGAAGGATGGATGGATGGATAAAGAGAAGGATGGAAGGATGGATGGATATATAGAAGGATGGATGGATGGATGAATGGATGGATGAAGAGAAGGATGGATGAATGGATGGATGGATGGATAAAGAGAAGGATGGATGGATAAAGAGATGGATGGATAAAGAGATTGATGGATGGGTGGATAAAGAGATGGATGGATGGATGAAGATATGGATGGATGGATAAAGAGAAGGATGGATGGATGGATGATGGATGGGTGGATAAAGAGATGGATGGATGAATGGATGGATGGATAAAGAGAAGGATGGATGGATGGATGAATGGATGGAGGGATAAAGAGATGGATGGATGGATGGATGAATGGATGGATGGATAAAGAAATAGATGGATGATGGATGAATGGAATGATGGATGGATGGATGAATGGATGGATGGATAAAGAGATGGATGGATGGATAAAGAGATGGATGGATAAAGAGATGGATGGATAAAGAGATGGATGGATGGATAAAGAGATGGATGGATAAAGAGATGGATGGATGGATGGATGAATGGATAAAGAGAAGGATGGATGGATGGATGGATGGATAAAGAGATGGATGGATTGATGGATAAAGAGATGGATGGATGAATGGATAAAGAGATGGATGGATGGATAAAGAGATGGATGGATGGATAAAGAGATGGATGGATGAAGAGATGGATGGATGGATAAAGAGATGGATGGATGGATGGATAAAGAGATGGATGGATAAAGAGATGGATGGATAAAGAGATGGATGGATGGATAAAGAGATGGATGGATAAAGAGATGGATGGATGGATGGATGAATGGATAAAGAGAAGGATGGATGGATGGATGGATGGATGGATGGATGGATGGATGGATGGATGGATAAAGAGATGGATGGATTGATGGATAAAGAGATGGATGGATGAATGGATAAAGAGATGGATGGATGGATAAAGAGATGGATGGATGGATAAAGAGATGGATGGATGGATAAAGAGATGGATGGATGAAGAGATGGATGGATGGATAAAGAGATGGATGGATGGATGGATAAAGAGATGGATGGATAAAGAGATGGATGGATAAAGAGATGGATGGATGGATAAAGAGATGGATGGATAAAGAGATGGATGGATGGATAAAGAGATGGATGGATAAAGAGATGGATGGATGGATAAAGAGATGGATGGATGGATGGATAAAGAGATGGATGGATAAAGAGATGGATGGATGGATAAAGAGATGGATGGATAAAGAGATGGATGGATAAAGAGATGGATGATTGGATAAAGAGAAGGCCATTTACATTAGCACTAATTAGGACAGTTATTTCACTGTGGAGGAGTGTGTGTGTGTAAGCAAAAGTGATGTGTGTGTCTGATGTGAGATATTCTCATTGCACTCCACATTGAGGGTGGTTCGTTTTGGCAATAAATTGCATGTAATAGTTCCATTAACAATTTGATTCGTGTCCAGCACAAGCTTAGATCTCAAGGCAGCCACACGG
>NC_056459.1:37540732-37562308 GCF_018296145.1 Oncorhynchus tshawytscha
AGAGCAGGAACCCAGACTTCATCAAAGAAATTGGAAATACAGACATTGTCGTCCTACAAGAAACATGGTATAAAGGAGACAGACCCACTGGTTGCCCTCTAGGTTACGGAGAGCTGGTAATCCCATCCACCAAACTACCAAGTGTGAAACAGGGAAGGGACTCAGTGGGTATGCTAATTTGATATAGAGCAGCCCTAACCCACTCTATTAAAATAGTCAAAACAGGAACATTTTACATCTGGCTAGATATGAATCATTTGAATTTTCTCACCTGTGAAAAATGTCCTCCTGTGTACTACCTATATCCCCCCCACTACAGTCCTGTGTGCTACCTATATCCCCCCAACTACAGTCCTGTGTGCTACCTATATCCCCCCCCACTATAGTTGTGGCGAAAAGTTTGAGAATGACACAAAAATTTGTTTTCACAAAATCTGCTGCCTCAGTTTGTATGATGGCAATTTGCATATACTCCAGAGTGTAATGAAGAGTGATCAGATGAATTTCAATTAATTGCAAAGTCCCTCTTTGCCATGCAAATAAACTGTATCCCCCAAAACCATTTCCACTGTATTTCAGCCCTGCCACAAAAGGACCAGCTGACATCATGTCAGTGATTCTCTCCTTAACACAGGTGTGAGTGTTGACGAGGACAAGGCTGGAGATCACTCTGTCATGCTGATTGAGTTCGAAAAACAGACTGGAAGCTTCAAAAGGAGGGTGGTGCTTGGAGTCATTGTTCTTCCTCTGTCAAAGATGGTTACCTGCAAGGAAACACATGCCGTCATCATTGCTTTGCACAAAAAGGGCTTCACAGGCAAGGATATTGCTGCCAGTAAGATTGCACCTAAATCAACCATTTATCGGATCATCAAGAACTTCAAGGAGAGCGGTCAATTGTTGTGAAGAAGACTTCAGTGCGCCCAAGAAAGTTCAGCAAGCACCAGGACCATCTCCTAAAGTTGACTCAGCTGCGGGATCGGGGCACCACCAGTACAGAGCTTGCTCAGGAATGGCAGCAAGCAGGTGTGAGTGCATCTGCATGCACAGTGAGGCGAAGACTTTTGGAGGATTGCCTGGAAAGGAAAAACATCAGGGACAGACTGATATTCTACAAAAGGTACAGGGATTGGACTGCTGAGGACTGGGGTAAAGTCATTTTCTCTGATGAATCCCCTTTCTGATTGTTTGCGGCAGGACAAGGTGAGCGCTACCATCAGTCCTGTATCATGCTAACCGTAAACTCACAACTTTGCATAAGAAGACAGCAATGAATAAAGAATCCTCCGAGAGGAACTTCTCCCAACCATCCAGGAACAGTTTGGTGACGAACATGATGAGCCTTTTCCAGCATGATGGAGGACCTTCCCATAAGGCAAAAGTGATAACTCGAGGAACAAAACATCAATATTTTGGATCCATGGCCAAGAAACTCCCCAGACCTTAATCCCATTGGGAACTTGTGAGGTGGGTGGACAAACAGAAACTGACAAATTCTGACAAAGTCCAAGCATTGATTATGCAAGAATGGTCTGCCATCAGTCAGGATGTGGCCCAGAAGTTAATTGACAGCATGCCAGGGCGGAATGCAGAGGTCTTGAAAAAGAAGGGTCAACACTGCAAATATTGACTCTCTGCATCAACTTCATGTAATTGTCAATAAAAGCCTTTGACAGTTATGAAATGCTTGTAATTATACTTCAGTAATCCATAGGAACATCTGACAAAAATATCTATAAACACTGAAGAAGCAGACTTTGTGAAAATGTATATTAGTTTCATTCTCAAAACTTTTGGCCACTGTAGAGTCCCCATTCTTTAACCGTGGCAGCTTCCCCATCCTAGAAAGGGGAATCAATAATTTCCAGGCCTAGGGACATATACAAGTTTGCGGCGACCTAAATGACAGAACTGGACAAGAACCTGACACCCTCAGCACACAGGGGGACAAACACCTACCAGGAGGGTACAGCATTCCCTGCCCCATATGTGGGACTCCCAATCACGTCCGGTTGCGATACAGCCTTGAATTGAACCAGGGTGTCTGTAGTGACTGAGATGCAGTGCCTTAGACCGCTGTGCCTCTCGGGAGCCCCACTGGACACAACTATGGCAACATAAACTACAAAAGAAATGGGTCACAACTCACAACTCAGCTCTGTCGGGCGCAGGGTATGTAAGACTTTAAAAAGTCCAATACATCAAATGAAAGATAAACTTCTTGTTAATCTACCCATCGTGTCCGATTTCAAAAATGCTTTACAGCGAAAGCACAACATATGGTTATGTTAGATCACCGCCAAGTCCAAAAAAAACACAGCCATTTTTCCAGCCAAAGATAGGAGTCACAAAAAGCAGAAATGTAGATAAAATGAATCACTAACCTTTGATGATCTTCATCAGATGGCAATCATAGGACATCATGTTACACAATACATGTATGTTTTGTTCGATAATGTGCATATTTATATCCAAAAATCTCAGTTTACATTGACACGTTACGTGCAGTAATGTTTTGATTCCAAAACATCGGGTGATTTTGCAGAAATACTCATAATAACCATTGATAAAAGATACAACTGTTATTCATATAATTAAAGATAGACTTCTCCTTGACCTCTCTAGGGTAGGGGGCAGCATTCGGAATTTTGGATGAAAAGCATGCCCAAATTAAACGGCCTGCTACTCGGCCCCAGAATATATGATATGCATATAACTGGTAGATTTGGATAGACAACACTCTACATTTTCCAACACTGTTAGAATAGTGTCTGTGAGTATAACAGAACTGATTTAGCAGGCGAAAACCTGAGAAAAATCCATTCAGGAAGTAGTTTTTTTGTTTGTTTTGTAGTTTTCTATTCAATGCCATTACAGTATCCATTGACTTAGGACTCCATTTGCAGTTCCTATGCTTCCCACTAGATGTCAACAGTCTTTAGAAATCATTTCAGGATTGTATTCTTATAAAGGAGGGAGTAAGACCAGTCTGAACGAATGGACCCTAACGTGATGCAGAGTTTTTTCAGGCGCATGTGCATTTCTTGTTTAACCTCTAGCGTCGAGCAATCTCGTATCTGGGAGCGTAACCATAGCCTCAAGCTCATTACCATAACGCAACGTTTCCTATTCATGAAAATCGCAAATGAAATGAAATAAATATATTGAAACACAAGCTTAGCCTTTTGTTAACAACACTGTCATCTCAGATTTTCAAAATATGCTTTAACCAAAGCTACACAAGCATTTGTGTAAGAGTATTGATAGCCTAGCATAGCATTAAGCCTAGCATTCAGCAGGCAACATTTTCACAAAAACAAGAAAAGCGTTCAATTAAAATCATTTACCTTTGAAGAACTTCGGATATTTTCAATGACGAGACTCTCAGTTAGATAGCAAATGTTCATTTTTTCCAAAAATATTATTTGTGTAAGAGAAATGTTTGTTCATCACGTTTGGCTAAGAAAAAAAAACGAAAATGCAGTCACTTACAACGCAAAACTTTTTTCCAAATTAGCTCCATAATATCGACAGAAACATGGCAAACGTTGTTTAGAATCAATCCTCAAGGTGTTTTTCACATATCTGTTCGATAATCTATCAGTGGTGGCAGCTGGCTTCTCATCAGAAACAAACGGAAAAATACTGCAGCTGGAGATTACGCAATAATTGCTACGGAGGACACCAAGCGACCACCTGGTAAATGTAGTCTCTTAGGGTCAATCTTCCAATGATATGCCTACAAATACGTCACAATGCTGCAGACACCTTGGGGAAAACGTGGAAAAGGTAAGCTGACTCCTAGCTCCTCCACAGCCATATAAGGAGTCATTGCCATGAGGCGGTTTCAAAAAATGCAGCACTTCCTGATTGTATTTTTATCTGGGTTTTTTCTGTAACATCAGTACTGTGGCACGCATAGACAATATCTTTGCAGTTTTGGAAACGTCAGAGTGTTTTCTTTCCAAAGCTGTCAATTATATGCATAGTCAAGCATCTTTTCGTGACAAAATATCTTGTTTAAAACGGGAACGTTTTTCATCAAAAAATTAAAAGAGCGCCCCCTATATCGAAGAAGTTAACTTACCCTAGAGAGGTTAATGCAACCGTCAGATTTTTAAAAAACTTTACGGAAAAAGCATAATCAGACAACGGCGCTCAGAAACCAATCCAGCCAGAGAAATATCCGCCATGTTGGAGTCAACATAAGTTAGAAACAACACTATAAATATTCACTTACCTTTGATGATCTTCATCAGAATGCACTCCCAGGAATCTCAGTTCGACAATAAATGACTGATTTGTTCCATAAAGCACTTCGTCCAGACAAAAACTTGAAAAGTTCCGTTACAGTCGTGGAAACAAGTCAAACGATGAATGGAATCAATCTTTAGGATGTTTTTAACATAAATCATCAATAAGGTTCCAACCGGAGAATTCCTATGTCTGAAGAAAAACACTGGAACGAGAGCTAACTCTCTCATGACAGCGCATCACGAGACCAGGCACTCTGCCAGACCACTAAAACAGGTCTCATGAGCCCCTCCTTTATAGTAGAATCCTCAAACAAGTTTCTAAAGACGGTTGACATATAGTGGAAGCCCTAGGAAGTGCAACTTGACTCCATAGACACTGTGTATTCAGTAGGCCAAGCTTTGAAAAACTACAAACCTCAGATTTCCCACTTCCTGGTTGGATTTTTCTCAGGTTTTCGCCTGCCAAATGAGTTATGTTATACTCACAGACATCATTCAACAATTTTAAAAACGTCAGAGTGTTTTCTATCCAATACTACTAATAATATGCATATATTAGCATCTGGGACAGAGTAGGAGGCAGTTCACTCTGGGCACGCTATTCATCCAAAAGTGAAAATGCTGCCCCCTATCCCAAAAAGGTTATCACCGACCTCAACCCAGAGTCTCTTGAAGTGTTCACAGTCAGCCCACTGACCCACCCCTATAAGATCACAGCAAAATCACAGTCTACCTGAACAAAGCTAAGCTCAATCATGAGGCATCAAAGCCAAAGGAACTGAATAATATTAAGACATTATGTAGCTGGAAGGAAAGTAGTGTGGAAACCTACCAAAAAACAATTAGGCAACAACACATTCAATCTCTTTTAGACAACTTCCTGGACAATAGGTTTCACTGTAATAGTGAAGGTATAAACTTGGCAGTAGAAAACCTAAAAAGTACATTTTACCTCTCAGCTTCCCTATCAATTCTAAAAAAAACCTGTCAGTAGAAAATCTAAACAGCAGATTTGACTTATCAGTGGACCACTGTGACTGACCCAAATTTAAGTAAATCTTTGACTATGTACAGACTCAATGAGCATAGTATTGCTCTTGAGAAAGGCCACCAAAGGCAGACCTGACTCTCAAGAGAAGACTGAGGTGGAATGAGGTGGAAACTGAGCTGCAATTCCTAACCTCCTGCCAAATTTTTGACCATGTTAGAGACACATATTTCCCTCAGATTCCACAGACCCACAAAGGTCTTTGAAAACAAATCCAATTTTGATTAATATGACATTTGAAATGTCTTTATTCTTTTGGAATGTTTGAGAGTGTAATGTTTATTATTAATTTTAAATGTTGTATTTATTACATTTGGTTTAGTATCTAGTTCACTTGCTTTGGCAATGTAAACATATGTTTCCCATGCAAAGAAATCCCCTTGGATTAAAATGTAAATTGAGAGAGGTATTACTCCCCCTGTGGATAAGGCAGTGTTAGTTTTGAGAGGGCTATACTTATGGTGTAGGTGACAGACTGTAGGTGAGGGATGTAGTTACAGCACACACACACAGACAAACATATACGCACATACAAACAATGGTTGTCTCTGTTCTTTTTTCCCTGCTACCTCCAGCATTGAGAGAAGGAGAGGGAGTTTATTTCAGAATTTCTCAGCCTCTCTAATCAGAAGTGATGAGACTTGCCAGCCATTGTCCTGTGGATGCATGCCGAACAGTGCAGGGGACATTTATTCAATTGCTGCTTGACAAAGCAGAAAGTGCTTATTTAGGTAATTCGCTTGTGTGCTAGAATCGATTTCGCAATGTCACTTCCAAATGCACCAATGGCAAAAAAGACAGAGAGAGCGATGAGAGAGAGATGAGAGAGGGATGAGAGAGCGATGAGAGAGGGATGAGAGAGCGATGAGAGAGAGGGATGAGAGAGAGCGATGAGAGAGAGGGATGAGAGAGAGGGATGAGAGAGCGATGAGAGAGAGAGGGATGAGAGAGGGATGAGAGAGTGATGAGAGAGCGATGAGTGAGGGATGAGAGAGCGATGAGAGAGAGGGATGAGAGAGGGATGAGAGAGGGATGAGAGAGGGATGAGAGAGAGCGATGAGAGAGAGGGATGAGAGAGAGGGATGAGAGATGAGAGAGAGGGATGAGAGAGGGATGAGAGAGTGATGAGAGAGCATTTAGAGAGGGATGAGAGAGGAATGAGAGAGAGGGATAAGAGAGCGATGAGAGAGAGGGATGAGAGAGGGATGAGAGAGTGATGAGAGAGCATTTAGAGAGGGATGAGAGAGAGGGATAAGAGAGGGATGAGAGAGGGATGAAAGAGAGGGAGAGAGAGGGATGAGAGAGAAGATGAGAGAGGGATGAGAGAGAGGATGAGAGAGAGGGA
This sequence comes from Oncorhynchus tshawytscha, assembly GCF_018296145.1. Classification (NCBI taxonomy): domain Eukaryota; kingdom Metazoa; phylum Chordata; class Actinopteri; order Salmoniformes; family Salmonidae; genus Oncorhynchus; species Oncorhynchus tshawytscha. The sequence continues at coordinate 37,547,382 of NC_056459.1, forward strand.
TGAGAGAGGATGAGAGAGAGGGATGAGAGAGGGATGAGAGAGCGATGAGAGAGAGGGATGAGAGAGTGATGAGAGAGCATTTAGAGAGGGATGAGAGAGGAATGAGAGAGATGGATAAGAGAGGGATGAGAGAGGGAAGAGAGAGGGATGAAAGAGAGGGATGAGAGAGAGGGATAAGAGAGGGTTGAGAGAGAAGGGATGAGAGAGCATTTAGAGAGGGATGAGAGAGGGATGAGAGAGAGGGATGCGAGAGCGATGAGAGAGGGATGAGAGAGAGGGATAAGAGAGGGATGAAAGAGAAGGGATGAGAGAGAGGGATAAGAGAGGGATGAGAGAGAGGATAAGTGAGGGATGAGAGAGCATTTAGAGAGGGATGAGAGAGGGATGAGAGAGAGGGCAGGATGAGAGAGGGGGATGAGAGAGAGATGAGAGAGAAAGATGAGAGAGGGATGAGAGAGGGATAAGAACGAAGGTTGAGAGAAAGGGGTGAGAGAGAAGGGAGAGAGAGAGGGGTGAGAGAGAGGGGTGAGAGAGAGGGCAAGAGAGGACAAAGTTGGCAAAAGGTTAGGAAGTGCGGCTCAGCTTCCACCTAATTCTGTGGGCAGTGTGCACATAGCCTGTCTTATCTTGAGAGCCATGTCTGCCTACGGCGGCCTTTCTCAATAGCAAGGCTATGCTCACTGAGTCTGTACAGAGTCAAAGCTTTCCTTAAGTTTGGGTCTGTCTGTCTGTCTGTCTGTCTGTCTGTCTGTCTGTCTGTCTGTCTGTCTGTCTGTCTGTCTGTCTGTCTGTCTGTCTGTCTGTCTGTCTGTCTGTCTGTCTGTCTGTCTGTCTGTCTGTCTGTCTGTCTGTCTGTCTGTCTGTCTGTCTGTCTGTCTGTTAAAACGTCTTATGGCTGGGGGCAGTATTGAGTAGCTTGGATGAAAGGTGCCCAGAGGTACCCAGAGTAAACGGCCTGCTACTCAGTCCCAGTTGCTAATATATGCATAGTATTATTAGTATTGGATAGAAAACAGTCTGAAGTTTCTAAAACTGTTTGAATGATGTCTGTGAGTATAACAGAACTCATGGCAGGCAAAAACCTGAGAACAAAACCAAACAGGAAGTGAGAAATCTGACGTTGGTATATATTCAACCCATTCCCTATTGAAATCCCCTTGAGATATGAATGAAGATTCACTTCCTAGGGTTTTCACAAGATGTCAACCGTCTATAGAAATTTGAATGAGCCTTCTACTGTGTGGTGGGACTGAATGAGAGGGGAATGAGTCAGACTATTGGCAGAGAGCCAGTTCCAGGTCACGCGCATACCACATGATATCTTCCTGCATTCCGTTGCTTTGTAGACACAAAGGAATTCTCCGGTTGGAACTTTATTGAAGATTTATGATAAAAACATCCTAATGATTGATTCTGTAATAGTTTCAAATGTTTCTTCGACCTGTTATATAACTTTTTGAAGATTTTGTCTGAAAAAATGGTCGACCAGCTCCAGCGTTTGGATAGGTGTACCAAACGGGCTAACAAAGGTAGCTAATTAGAAATAAATTACGGACATTATCGAACAAATCAAGCATTTATTGTGGACCTGGGATTCCTGGGAGTGCATTCTGATGAAGATCATCAAAGGTAAGGGAATATGTAGCATGTAATTTAGGGTTGATGTTGACGACAACATGGCGGCAAATTAGACTTGATTGTTCTGAGCGTAAACTCAGATTATTGCATGGTTTGCTTTTTCCGTAAAGTTTTTTTGAAATCTGACACAGCGGTTGCATTAAGGAGAGGTATTTCTATAATTCCATGTGTATAACTTGTATTATCATCTACATTTATGATGAGTATTTCTGTTGAATCGATGTGGCTCTCTGCAAAATCACTGGATGTTTTTGGAACTAGTGAACGTAATGCGCCAATGTAAACTCAGATGATTTTGATATAAATATGAACTTTATCAAACAAAACATACATGTATTGTGTAACATGAAGTCCTATGAGTGTCATCATATGAAGATCATCAAAGGTTAGTGATTCATTTTATCTCTATTTGTGTTTTTTGTGACTCCTCTCTTTGGCTGGAAAAATGGCTGTTTCTATTGTGGTTTGGTGGTGACCTAACATAATCGTTTGTGGTGCTTTCGACGTAAAGCCTATTTGAAATTGGACACTGTGGTGAGATTAACAACAAGACTACCTTTAAAACGGTATAAATTACATGTATGTTTGAGGAATTTTAATGATGAGATTTCTGTTGTTTTGAATTTGGCTCCCTGCACTTTCACTGGCTGTTGTCATATCATCCCGTTAACTGGATCGCAGCCCAAAAAGGTTTTTACATGGCCGAAGCAAGTGAAATAAACAAGAAATACAAATTAACATTAAATATTACACTCACAAAGGTTCCAAGATAGATTGCTACAAGTCAGTCAGTATCTTTCACGATCCTTTCCTCGGTTTACTTGTGTTTCTGTCAGGAAGAGGGGAGGAAGAGCAGGGGGAGGGGGAGCAGGGGGAGGAGGAGCAGGGGGAGGAGGAGCAGCAGGGGTGGAGGAGCAGGGGGAGGAGGAGCAGGGGGGAGGAAGAGCAAGGGGAGGAGGAGCAGGGGGAGGGGAGAAGGGGTGGAGGAGCAGGGGAGGAGGAGCAGGGGGGAGGAGCAGGGGGAGGGGGAGCAGGGGGAGGAAGAGCAGGGGGAGAAGGAGCAGGGGAAGGAAGAGCAAGGGGGAGAAGGAGCAGGGGAAGGAAGAGCAGGGGGGAGAAGGAGCAGGGGAAGGAAGAGCAGGGGGGGAGAAGGAGCAGGGGAAGGAAGAGCAGGGGGGAGAAGGAGCAGGGGAAGGAAGAGCAGGGAAGGGGAGAAGGAGCAGGGGAAGGAAGAGCAGGGGAGAGAAGGAGCAGGGGAAGGAAGAGCAGGGGGAGGAGGATCAGGGGAAGAAGGATCAGGGGAAGGAAGAGCAGGGGGAGAAGGAGCAGGGGAAGGAAGATCATGGGGGAGAAGGAGCAGGGGAAGGAAGAGCAGGGGGAGAAGGAGCAGGGGAAGGAAGAGGTGGGGAGGAAGAGCAGGGGGAGGAGGATCAGGGGGGTCTGACAGCCATTTGAGTCAGAACAGAATATACTCTGTCTCTCTCATCTGTCTCTCTCCTCACCATCTGCCCAGTGTGTCCATAAACCAAACTGATATAATCTGTCTGTCTCCACACCATCTGCCCAGTGTGTCCATAAACCAAACTGATATAATCTGTCTGTCTCCTCACCATCTGCCCAGTGTGTCCATAAACCAAACTGATATAATCTGTCTGTCTCCACACCATCTGCCCAGTGTGTCCATACACACACTGATATCATCTGTCTGTCTCCTCACCATCTGTCCAGTGTGTCCATAAACCAAACTGATATAATCTGTCTGTCTCCACACCATCTGCCCAGTGTGTCCATACACACACTGATATAATCTGTCTCTCTCCTCACCATCTGTCCAGTGTGTCCATAAACCAAACTGATATCATCTGTCTGTCTCCACACCATCTGTCCAGTGTGTCCATAAACCAAACTGATATCATCTGTCTGTCTCCACACCATCTGTCCAGTGTGTCCATAAACCAAACTGATATCATCTGTCTGTCTCCACACCATCTGCCCAGTGTGTCCATAAACCAAACTGATATAATCTGTCTGTCTCCACACCATCTGCCCAGTGTGTCCATAAACCAAACTGATATAATCTGTCTGTCTCCACACCATCTGCCCAGTGTGTCCATAAACCAAACTGATATAATCTGTCTGTCTCACACCATCTGCCCAGTGTGTCCATACACACACTGATATAATCTGTCTGTCTCCACACCATCTGCCCAGTGTGTCCATACACACACTGATATAATCTGTCTGTCTCCACACTATCTGCCCAGTGTGTCCATACACAAACTGATATAATCTGTCTGTCTCCACACCATCTGCCCAGTGTGTCCATACACAAACTGATATAATCTGTCTGTCTCCACACCATCTGCCCAGTGTGTCCATAAACCAAACTGATATAATCTGTCTGTCTCCACACCATCTGCCCAGTGTGTCCATAAACCAAACTGATATAATCTGTCTGTCTCCACACCATCTGCCCAGTGTGTCCATAAACCAAACTGATATAATCTGTCTGTCTCCACACCATCTGCCCAGTGTGTCCATAAACCAAACTGATATAATCTGTCTGTCTCCACACCATCTGCCCAGTGTGTCCATAAACCAAACTGACATAATCTGTCTGTCTCCACACCATCTGCCCAGTGTGTCCATAAACCAAACTGATATAATCTGTCTGTCTCCACACCATCTGCCCAGTGTGTCCATAAACCAAACTGATATAATCTGTCTGTCTCCACACCATCTGCCCAGTGTGTCCATAAACCAAACTGATATAATCTGTCTGTCTCCACACCATCTGCCCAGTGTGTCCATAAACCAAACTGATATAATCTGTCTGTCTCCACACCATCTGCCCAGTGTGTCCATAAACCAAACTGACATAATCTGTCTGTCTCCACACCATCTGCCCAGTGTGTCCATAAACCAAACTGACATAATCTGTCTGTCTCCACACCATCTGCCCAGTGTGTCCATACACACACTGATATAATCTGTCTGTCTCCACACCATCTGCCCAGTGTGTCCATAAACCAAACTGACATAATCTGTCTGTCTCCACACCATCTGCCCAGTGTGTCCATACACAAACTGATATAATCTGTCTGTCTCCACACCATCTGCCCAGTGTGTCCATAAACCAAACTGACATAATCTGTCTGTCTCCACACCATCTGCCCAGTGTGTCCATAAACCAAACTGATATAATCTGTCTGTCTCCACACCATCTGCCCAGTGTGTCCATAAACCAAACTGATATAATCTGTCTGTCTCCACACCATCTGCCCAGTGTGTCCATAAACCAAACTGATATAATCTGTCTGTCTCCACACCATCTGCCCAGTGTGTCCATAAACCAAACTGATATAATCTGTCTGTCTCCACACCATCTGCCCAGTGTGTCCATAAACCAAACTGACATAATCTGTCTGTCTCCACACCATCTGCCCAGTGTGTCCATAAACCAAACTGACATAATCTGTCTGTCTCCACACCATCTGCCCAGTGTGTCCATACACACACTGATATAATCTGTCTGTCTCCACACCATCTGCCCAGTGTGTCCATAAACCAAACTGACATAATCTGTCTGTCTCCTCACCATCTGCCCAGTGTGTCCATACACACACTGATATAATCTGTCTGTCTCCACACCATCTGCCCAGTGTGTCCATACACAAACTGATATAATCTGTCTGTCTCCACACCATCTGCCCAGTGTGTCCATAAACCAAACTGATATAATCTGTCTGTCTCCACACCATCTGCCCAGTGTGTCCATAAACCAAACTGATATAATCTGTCTGTCTCCACACCATCTGCCCAGTGTGTCCATAAACCAAACTGATATAATCTGTCTGTCTCCACACCATCTGCCCAGTGTGTCCATAAACCAAACTGACATAATCTGTCTGTCTCCACACCATCTGCCCAGTGTGTCCATAAACCAAACTGACATAATCTGTCTGTCTCCACACCATCTGCCCAGTGTGTCCATAAACCAAACTGATATAATCTGTCTGTCTCCACACCATCTGCCCAGTGTGTCCATAAACCAAACTGATATAATCTGTCTGTCTCCACACCATCTGCCCAGTGTGTCCATAAACCAAACTGATATAATCTGTCTGTCTCCACACCATCTGCCCAGTGTGTCCATAAACCAAACTGACATAATCTGTCTGTCTCCACACCATCTGCCCAGTGTGTCCATACACACACTGATATAATCTGTCTGTCTCCACACCATCTGCCCAGTGTGTCCATAAACCAAACTGACATAATCTGTCTGTCTCCACACCATCTGCCCAGTGTGTCCATACACACACTGATATAATCTGTCTGTCTCCACACCATCTGCCCAGTGTGTCCATACACACACTGATATAATCTGTCTGTCTCCACACCATCTGCCCAGTGTGTCCATACACAAACTGATATAATCTGTCTGTCTCCACACCATCTGCCCAGTGTGTCCATAAACCAAACTGATATAATCTGTCTGTCTCCACACCATCTGCCCAGTGTGTCCATAAACCAAACTGATATAATCTGTCTGTCTCCACACCATCTGCCCAGTGTGTCCATAAACCAAACTGATATAATCTGTCTGTCTCCACACCATCTGCCCAGTGTGTCCATAAACCAAACTGATATAATCTGTCTGTCTCCACACCATCTGCCCAGTGTGTCCATAAACCAAACTGATATAATCTGTCTGTCTCCACACCATCTGCCCAGTGTGTCCATAAACCAAACTGACATAATCTGTCTGTCTCCACACCATCTGCCCAGTGTGTCCATAAACCAAACTGATATAATCTGTCTGTCTCCACACCTTCTGCCCAGTGTGTCCATAAACCAAACTGATATAATCTGTCTGTCTCCACACCATCTGCCCAGTGTGTCCATAAACCAAACTGATATAATCTGTCTGTCTCCACACCATCTGCCCAGTGTGTCCATAAACCAAACTGATATAATCTGTCTGTCTCCACACCATCTGCCCAGTGTGTCCATAAACCAAACTGATATAATCTGTCTGTCTCCACACCATCTGCCCAGTGTGTCCATAAACCAAACTGATATAATCTGTCTGTCTCCACACCATCTGCCCAGTGTGTCCATAAACCAAACTGACATAATCTGTCTGTCTCCACACCATCTGCCCAGTGTGTCCATACACACACTGATATAATCTGTCTGTCTCCACACCATCTGCCCAGTGTGTCCATAAACCAAACTGACATAATCTGTCTGTCTCCTCACCATCTGCCCAGTGTGTCCATACACACACTGATATAATCTGTCTGTCTCCACACCATCTGCCCAGTGTGTCCATACACAAACTGATATAATCTGTCTGTCTCCACACCATCTGCCCAGTGTGTCCATAAACCAAACTGATATAATCTGTCTGTCTCCACACCATCTGCCCAGTGTGTCCATAAACCAAACTGATATAATCTGTCTGTCTCCACACCATCTGCCCAGTGTGTCCATAAACCAAACTGATATAATCTGTCTGTCTCCACACCATCTGCCCAGTGTGTCCATAAACCAAACTGACATAATCTGTCTGTCTCCACACCATCTGCCCAGTGTGTCCATAAACCAAACTGACATAATCTGTCTGTCTCACACCATCTGCCCAGTGTGTCCATAAACCAAACTGATATAATCTGTCTGTCTCCACACCATCTGCCCAGTGTGTCCATAAACCAAACTGATATAATCTGTCTGTCTCCACACCATCTGCCCAGTGTGTCCATAAACCAAACTGATATAATCTGTCTGTCTCCACACCATCTGCCCAGTGTGTCCATAAACCAAACTGACATAATCTGTCTGTCTCCACACCATCTGCCCAGTGTGTCCATACACACACTGATATAATCTGTCTGTCTCCACACCATCTGCCCAGTGTGTCCATAAACCAAACTGACATAATCTGTCTGTCTCCACACCATCTGCCCAGTGTGTCCATACACACACTGATATAATCTGTCTGTCTCACACCATCTGCCCAGTGTGTCCATACACACACTGATATAATCTGTCTGTCTCCACACCATCTGCCCAGTGTGTCCATACACAAACTGATATAATCTGTCTGTCTCCACACCATCTGCCCAGTGTGTCCATAAACCAAACTGATATAATATGTCTGTCTCCACACCATCTGCCCAGTGTGTCCATAAACCAAACTGATATAATCTGTCTGTCTCCACACCATCTGCCCAGTGTGTCCATAAACCAAACTGATATAATCTGTCTGTCTCCACACCATCTGCCCAGTGTGTCCATAAACCAAACTGATATAATCTGTCTGTCTCCACACCATCTGCCCAGTGTGTCCATAAACCAAACTGATATAATCTGTCTGTCTCCACACCATCTGCCCAGTGTGTCCATAAACCAAACTGACATAATCTGTCTGTCTCCACACCATCTGCCCAGTGTGTCCATAAACCAAACTGATATAATCTGTCTGTCTCCACACCTTCTGCCCAGTGTGTCCATAAACCAAACTGATATAATCTGTCTGTCTCCACACCATCTGCCCAGTGTGTCCATAAACCAAACTGACATAATCTGTCTGTCTCCACACCATCTGCCCAGTGTGTCCATAAACCAAACTGACATAATCTGTCTGTCTCCACACCATCTGCCCAGTGTGTCCATACACACACTGATATAATCTGTCTGTCTCCACACCATCTGCCCAGTGTGTCCATAAACCAAACTGACATAATCTGTCTGTCTCCACACCATCTGCCCAGTGTGTCCATACACACACTGATATAATCTGTCTGTCTCACACCATCTGCCCAGTGTGTCCATACACACACTGATATAATCTGTCTGTCTCCACACCATCTGCCCAGTGTGTCCATACACAAACTGATATAATCTGTCTGTCTCCACACCATCTGCCCAGTGTGTCCATAAACCAAACTGATATAATCTGTCTGTCTCCACACCATCTGCCCAGTGTGTCCATAAACCAAACTGATATAATCTGTCTGTCTCCACACCATCTGCCCAGTGTGTCCATAAACCAAACTGATATAATCTGTCTGTCTCCACACCATCTGCCCAGTGTGTCCATAAACCAAACTGATATAATCTGTCTGTCTCCACACCATCTGCCCAGTGTGTCCATAAACCAAACTGACATAATCTGTCTGTCTCCACACCATCTGCCCAGTGTGTCCATAAACCAAATTGACATAATCTGTCTGTCTCCACACCATCTGCCCAGTGTGTCCATACACACACTGATATAATCTGTCTGTCTCCACACCATCTGCCCAGTGTGTCCAGAAACCAAACTGACATAATCTGTCTGTCTCCACACCATCTGCCCAGTGTGTCCATACACACACTGATATAATCTGTCTGTCTCCACACCATCTGCCCAGTGTGTCCATACACACACTGATATAATCTGTCTGTCTCCACACCATCTGCCCAGTGTGTCCATACACAAACTGATATAATCTGTCTGTCTCCACACCATCTGCCCAGTGTGTCCATAAACCAAACTGATATAATCTGTCTGTCTCCACACCATCTGCCCAGTGTGTCCATAAACCAAACTGACATAATCTGTCTGTCTCCACACCATCTGCCCAGTGTGTCCATACACACACTGATATAATCTGTCTGTCTCCACACCATCTGCCCAGTGTGTCCATACACAAACTGATATAATCTGTCTGTCTCCACACCATCTGCCCAGTGTGTCCATAAACCAAACTGATATAATCTGTCTGTCTCCACACCATCTGCCCAGTGTGTCCATAAACCAAACTGATATAATCTGTCTGTCTCCACACCATCTGCCCAGTGTGTCCATAAACCAAACTGATATAATCTGTCTGTCTCCACACCATCTGCCCAGTGTGTCCATAAACCAAACTGATATAATCTGTCTGTCTCCACACCAACTGCCCAGTGTGTCCATAAACCAAACTGACATAATCTGTCTGTCTCCACACCATCTGCCCAGTGTGTCCATAAACCAAACTGACATAATCTGTCTGTCTCCACACCATCTGCCCAGTGTGTCCATACACACACTGATATAATCTGTCTGTCTCCACACCATCTGCCCAGTGTGTCCATAAACCAAACTGACATAATCTGTCTGTCTCCACACCATCTGCCCAGTGTGTCCATACACACACTGATATAATCTGTCTGTCTCCACACCATCTGCCCAGTGTGTCCATACACACACTGATATAATCTGTCTGTCTCCACACCATCTGCCCAGTGTGTCCATACACACACTGATATAATCTGTCTGTCTCCACACCATCTGCCCAGTGTGTCCATACACACACTGATATAATCTGTATGTCTCCACACCATCTGCCCAGTGTGTCCATACACAAACTGATATAATCTGTCTGTCTCCACACCATCTGCCCAGTGTGTCCATAAACCAAACTGACATAATCTGTCTGTCTCCACACCATCTGCCCAGTGTGTCCATACACACACTGATATAATCTGTCTGTCTCCACACCATCTGCCCAGTGTGTCCATACACACACTGATATAATCTGTCTGTCTCCACACCATCTGCCCAGTGTGTCCATAAACCAAACTGATATAATCTGTCTGTCTCCACACCATCTGCCCAGTGTGTCCATAAACCAAACTGATATAATCTGTCTGTCTCCACACCATCTGCCCAGTGTGTCCATAAACCAAACTGATATAATCTGTCTGTCTCCACACCATCTGCCCAGTGTGTCCATAAACCAAACTGATATAATCTGTCTGTCTCCTCACCATCTGCCCAGTGTGTCCATACACCAAACTGATATAATCTGTCTGTCTCCACACCATCTGCCCAGTGTGTCCATAAACCAAACTGATATAATCTGTCTGTCTCCACACCATCTGCCCAGTGTGTCCATAAACCAAACTGATATAATCTGTCTGTCTCCACACCATCTGCCCAGTGTGTCCATAAACCAAACTGATATAATCTGTCTGTCTCCACACCATCTGCCCAGTGTGTCCTTAAACCAAACTGATATAATCTGTCTGTCTCCTCACCATCTGCCCAGTGTGTCCATAAACCAAACTGATATAATCTGTCTGTCTCCACACCATCTGCCCAGTGTGTCCATAAACCAAACTGATATAATCTGTCTGTCTCCACACCATCTGCCCAGTGTGTCCATAAACCAAACTGATATAATCTGTCTGTCTCCTCACCATCTGCCCAGTGTGTCCATAAACCAAACTGATATAATCTGTCTGTCTCCACACCATCTGCCCAGTGTGTCCATAAACCAAACTGACATAATCTGTCTGTCTCCACACCATCTGTCCAGTGTGTCCATAAACCAAACTGATATAATCTGTCTGTCTCCACACCATCTGCCCAGTGTGTCCATACACACACTGATATAATCTGTCTGTCTCCACACCATCTGCCCAGTGTGTCCATAAACCAAACTGATATAATCTGTCTGTCTCCACACCATCTGCCCAGTGTGTCCATAAACCAAACTGATATAATCTGTCTGTCTCCACACCATCTGCCCAGTGTGTCCATAAACCATACAAACTGACATCATCGCGTAAAGTATCCTGTTTCCTGACATTGTTAAATAATTGGTTACCATTTTAAAATCTACTGATGAGAAGTGAGAGGGATGAGAGAGGTGAGAGGGATGAGAGAGGTGAAGGGGCTGAGAGAGGTGAGAGGAATGAGAGAGGTGAGAGAGTTGAGAGGGATGAGAGGGATGAGAGAGGTGAGAGGGGTGAGAGAGATGAGAGAGGTGACAGGGATGAGAGGGGTGAGAGAGGTGAGAGGGATGAGAGGGATGAGAGAGGTGAGAGGAATGAGAGAGGTGAGAGGGATGAGAGAGATGAGAGAGGTGAAGGGGCTGAGAGAGGTGAGAGGAATGAGAGAGGTGAGAGGGATGAGAGAGATGAGAGAGGTGAGAGGGATGAGAGAGATGAGAGAGGTGAGAGGGATGAGAGAGGTGAAGGGGCTGAGAGAGGTGAGAGGGATGAGAGGGATGAGAGAGGTGAGAGAGGTGAGAGGGATGAGAGAGATGAGAGAGGTGAGAGGGATGAGAGAGGTGAAGGGGCTGAGAGAGGTGAGAGGGATGAGAGGGATGAGAGAGGTGAAGGGGCTGAGAGAGGTGAGAGGAATGAGAGAGGTGAGAGGGATGAGAGAGATGAGAGAGGTGAGAGGGATGAGAGAGATGAGAGAGGTGAGAGGGATGAGAGAGGTGAAGGGGCTGAGAGAGGTGAGAGGAATGAGAGAGGTGAGAGGGATGAGAGAGGTGAAGGGGCTGAGAGAGGTGAGAGGAATGAGAGAGGTGAGAGGGATGAGAGAGGTGAGAGGGATGAGAGAGGTGAAGGGGCTGAGAGAGGTGAGAGGAATGAGAGAGGTGAGAGGGATGAGAGAGATGAGAGAGGTGAGAGGGATGAGAGGGATGAGAGAGGTGAGAGGGGTGAGAGAGATGAGAGAGGTGAAGGGGCTGAGAGAGGTGAGAGGAATGAGAGAGGTGAGAGGGATGAGAGAGATGAGAGAGGTGAGAGGGATGAGAGGGATGAGAGAGGTGAGAGGGGTGAGAGAGATGAGAGAGGTGACAGGGATGAGAGAGGTGAGAGGTGAGAGAGGTGAGAGGGATGAGAGGGATAAGAGAGGTGAGAGGGATGAGAGAGATGAGAGGGGTGATGGGGGTGAGAGAGGTGAGAGGGATGAGGGGTGAAGGGGCTGAGAGAGGTGAGAGGGATGAGAGGGATGAGAGGGATGAGAGGGATGAGAGAGGTGAGAGGAATGAGAGAGGTGAGAGGGATGAGAGAGGTGAGAGGAATGAGAGAGGTGAGAGGGATGAGAGAGGTGAGAGGGATGAGAGGGGTGAAGGGGCTGAGAGAGTTGAGAGGGATGAGAGAGGTGAGAGGGATGAGAGGGATAAGAGGGATGAGAGAGGTGAGAGGGATGAGAGGGATGAGAGGGATGAGAGAGGTGAGAGGGATGAGAGAGGTGAGAGGGATGAGAGAGGTGAGAGGGATGAGAGAGGTGAGAGGGATGAGAGGGGTGAAGGGGCTGAGAGAGTTGAGAGGGATGAAAGAGGTGAGAGGGATGAGAGGGATAAGAGGGATGAGAGGGATGAGAGGGATGAGAGAGGTGAGAGAGGTGAGAGGGATGAGAGAGGTGAGAGGAATGAGAGAGGTGAGAGAGGTGAGAGAGGTGAGAGGGATGAGAGGGATGAGAGGGGTGATGGGGGTGAGAGAGGTGAGAGGGATGAGAGGGGTGAAGGGGCTGAGAGAGGTGAGAGAGGTGAGAGGGATGAGAGGGATGAGAGGGATGAGAGGGATGAGAGAGGTGAGAGGAATGAGAGAGGTGAGAGGGATGAGAGAGGTGAGAGGGATGAGAGAGGTGAGAGGGATGAGAGAGGTGAGAGGGATGAGAGAGGTGAGAGGAATGAGAGAGGTGAGAGGAATGAGAGGGGTGAGAGGAATGAGAGAGGTGAGAGGGATGAGAGGGATGAGAGGGATGAGAGAGGTTAGAGGGATGAGAGAGGTGAGAGGGATGAGAGAGGTGAGAGGGATGAGAGAGGTGAGAGGGATGAGAGAGGTGAGAGGGATGAGAGGGGTGAAGGGGCTGAGAGAGTTGAGAGGGATGAGAGAGGTGAGAGCGATGAGAGGGATAAGAGGGATGAGAGGGATGAGAGGGATGAGAGGGATGAGAGGGATGAGAGAGGTGAGAGGGATGAGAGGGATGAGAGGGATGAGAGAGGTGAGAGGGATGAGAGAGGTGAGAGGGATGAGAGAGGTGAGAGGGATGAGAGGGGTGAAGGGGCTGAGAGAGGTGAGAGGGATGAGAGGAATGAGAGAGGTGAGAGGGATGAGAGGGATGAGAGGGATGAGAGGGATGAGAGAGGTGAGAGGGATGAGAGAGGTGAGAGGGATGAGAGAGGTGAGAGGGATGAGAGAGGTGAGAGGGATGAGAGAGGTGAGAGGGATGAGAGAGGTGAGAGGGATGAGAGAGGTGAGAGGGATGAGAGGGGTGAGGGGGCTGAGAGAGGTGAGAGGGATGAGAGAGGTGAGAGGAATGAGAGAGGTGAGAGGGATGAGAGAGGTGAGAGGGCTGAGAGAGGTGAGAGGGATGAGAGAGGTGAGAGGATGAGAGAGGTGAGAGGGATGAGAGAGGTGAGAGGAATGAGACAGGTGAGAGGGATGAGATAGGTGAGAGGGATGAGAGAGGTTAGAGGAATGAGAGGGATGAGAGAGGTGAGAGGGATGAGAGGGATGAGAGGGGTGAGAGGGATGAGAGAGGTGAGAGGGATGAGAGGGGTGAGAGGGATGAGAGGGGTGAAGGGGCTGAGAGAGGTGAGAGGGATGAGAGAGGTGAGAGGGATGAGAGAGGGTTAGAGGAATGAGAGGGATGAGAGAGGTGAGAGGGATGAGAGGGGTGAGAGGGATGAGAGAGGTGAGAGGGATGAGAGGGGTGAGAGGGATGAGAGGGATGAGAGAGGTGAGAGGGAGGAGAGAGGTGAGAGGGATGAGAGGGATGAGAGGTGAGAGGGATGAGAAGGATGAGAGGGGTGAGAGGGATGAGAGAGGTGAGAGGGATGAGAGAGGTGATAGGGATGAGAGAGGTGATAGGGATGAGAGGGATGAGAGAGGTGATAGGGATGAGAGAGGTGATAGGGATGAGAGGGATGAGAGAGGTGATAGGGATGAGAGGGATGAGAGAAATGAGAGGGATGAGAGAGGTGATAGGGATGAGAGGGATGAGAGAGGTGAGAGGGATGAGAGAGGTGAGAGAGATGAGAGAGGTGAGAGGGATGAGAGAGGTGCGAGGTGAGAGAGGTGAGAGGGATGAGAGGGATAAGAGAGGTGAGAGGGATGAGAGGGGTGAGAGGGATGCGAGAGGTGAGAGGGATGAGAGAGGTGAGAGGGATGAGAGGGATGAGAGGGATGAGAGAGGTGAGAGGGATGAGAGAGGTGAGAGGGATGAGAGGGATGAGAGGTGAGAGGGATGAGAAGGATGAGAGGGGTGAGAGGGATGAGAGAGGTGAGAGGGATGAGAGAGGTGATAGGGATGAGAGAGGTGATAGGGATGAGAGGGATGAGAGAGGTGATAGGGATGAGAGGGATGAGAGAAATGAGAGGGATGAGAGAGGTGATAGGGATGAGAGGGATGAGAGAGGTGAGAGGGATGAGAGAGGTGAGAGGGATGAGAGAGGTGAGAGGGATGAGAGAGGTGAGAGGGATGAGAGAGGTGAGAGAGATGAGAGGGATGA
>NC_056459.1:37562408-37574908 GCF_018296145.1 Oncorhynchus tshawytscha
GAGGTGAGAGGGATGAGAGAGGTGAGAGGGGGATGAGGGATGAGGATAAGAGAGGTGAGAGGGATGAGAGGGATGAGACAGGTGAGAGGGATGAGAGGTGAGAGGGATGAGAGAGAGAGGTGAGAGGGATGAGAGGATGAGAGGGATGAGAGGGATGAGAGTGGTGAGAGGGATGAGAGAGGTGAGAGGATGGATGAGAGGGATGAGAGGTGAGGGGCTGAGAGGATGAGAGGGATGAGAGGGGTGAGAGGGATGAGAGAGGTGATGAGAGGGAGGGATGAGAGGGGGATGAGAGGGATGAGAGAGGTGAGAGGGATGAGAGAGGTGAGAGGGATGAGAGGGATGAGAGAGGTGAGAGGGAGGGGATGAGAAGGATGAGAGGGGTGAGAGGGATGAGAGGATGAGAGGGGTGAGAGGGATGAGAGAGGTGATAGGGATGAGAGGGATGAGAGAGGTGATAGGGATGAGAGGGATGAGAGGGATGAGAGGTGTAGGGATGAGAGGGATGAGAGAGGTGAGAGGGATGAGAGGGATGAGAGAGGTGAGAGGGATGAGAGGGGTGAGAGGGATGAGAGAGGTGATAGGGATGAGAGGGATGAGAGGGATGAGAGAGGTGAGAGGGATGAGAGAGGTGAGAGGGATGAGAGGGATGAGAGGTGAGAGGGATGAGAGGGATGAGAAGGATGAGAGGGGTGAGAGGGATGAGAGAGGTGAGAGGGATGAGAGAGGTGATAGGGATGAGAGGGAGAGAGGGATAGGGATGAGAGGGATGAGAGAGGTGAGAGGGATGATAGGGATGAGAGGGATGAGAAGGAAATGAGAGGGATGAGAGAGGTGATAGGGTTGAGAGGGAGGGGAGAGAGGTGATAGGGATGAGAGGGATGAGAGAGGTGATAGGGATGAGAGGGATGAAATGAGAGGGATGAGAGAGGGATGAGGGATGAGAGAGGTGAGAGGGATGAGAGAGGTGAGAGGGATGAGAGAGGCATGAGAGAGGGATGAGAGGGAGAGAGATGAGAGGGATGAGAGAGGTGAGAGGGATGAGAGACCATCCTGTATCGTTTCAGCACTAAAGGGGATATCCAGACCTTACAGTGGACTCCAAAATAACTGCCACCCCTGACAGGCAATGCACAAACAATACTTCAGAAATTCAATTCCACTTATTTAAGTTTATCTAAGTGTTAAGGAACTATATTGAGCCATTACATCACTTCCTGTTTCACTAGGGTATAAAAATGAGGTAACAGGCATGTAATAGGAACGGCTACTTCCTGTTTCACTAGGGTAGAGGCATGTAATAGGAACTACTACTTCCTGTTTCACTAGGGTAGAGGCATGTAATAGGAACTACTACTTCCTGTTTCACTAGGGTAGAGGCATGCAATATCCCTTTGTCATCCAACACCATGAAGAAAGGCAGTTGAAAAGAGACAGATGGTCGTAGACCTTCATAAATCTGGAAACGGCTACAAGAAGATCCACAAACGATTGGATATACCACTGAGCACTGTCAGGACAATTATTAAAACATTCAAAAGATATAGAACAGTTGAAAACGTCACAGGTTGAGGATGCAAATGCATTTTGCCAAAACATACCTCAAAATCCACACAGAAATGGTTCTATGACAACAAAATCAATGTTCTGCCATTGTCATCTCAGTTGCAGGACCTCAAAACAATGGAAAATCTGTGGGCTGAGTGCAAGAGGGCAGTTGATAAGAGCAGATCCAATAATGTGAAGGATCTTGAAAGGATCTGCTTGGAGGAATGGTCCAAAACCCCTCCAAATGTGTTCCTTAAACTTGTCAAACATTACAGGAAAAGACTCCATGCTGTTGTCATTGCCAGAGGTTGTTGCACTAAGTACTAAATGAGGATTAATAATTATGAAACCTTGATTTTGGAGAAATTTATTTTGTATTAAATAATTGTATGATTTTGTTGGGTTCCATTGAAACATTAATAAAGTACATTACTTCTCACATGTTGGTATTTTGAGTTTATATCTATAATGATGTTGTTTATATTATTTTTGAAGTATTGTTTGTGCATTGCCAGTCAGGGGTGCCAGTAATTGTGGAGCCCAATGTAAGGTCTGGAAGTGCCTAAATATACCTTTCTACCAGACTGCGTAAAGAGGTATGTCCCCAGGGACGCTGGTGTTACGGACACACAAGGGGAAGGTAGCCTAGCAGTTAGAGAGGCAGAAACCAGGGGGGTAGCCTAGCAGTTAGAGAGGCAGAAACCAGGGGGGTAGCCTAGCGGTTAGAGAGGCAGAAACCAGGCGGGTAGCCTAGCAGTTAGAGAGGCAGACTCCAGGCGGGTAGCCTAGCAGTTAGAGAGGCAGAAACCAGGGGGTAGCCTAGCAGTTAGAGAGGCAGAAACCAGGCGGGTAGCCTAGCGGTTAGAGAGGCAGAAACCAGGCGGGTAGCCTAGCAGTTAGAGAGGCAGAAACCAGGGGGTAGCCTAGCAGTTAGAGAGGCAGAAACCAGGCGGGTAGCCTAGCGGTTAGAGAGGCAGAAACCAGGGGGTAGCCTAGCAGTTAGAGAGGCAGAAACAAGGGGGTAGCCTAGCAGTTAGAGAGGCAGAAACCAGGCGGGTAGCCTAGCAGTTAGAGAGGCAGAAACCAGGCGGGTAGCCTAGCAGTTAGAGAGGCAGACTCCAGGCGGGTAGCCTAGCAGTTAGAGAGGCAGAAACCAGGGGGTAGCCTAGCAGTTAGAGAGGCAGAAACAAGGCGGGTAGCCTAGCAGTTAGAGAGGCAGAAACCAGGCGGGTAGCCTAGCAGTTAGAGAGGCAGAAACCAGGCGGGTAGCCTAGCAGTTAGAGAGGCAGAAACAAGGCGGGTAGCCTAGCAGTTAGAGAGGCAGAAACCAGGCGGGTAGCCTAGCAGTTAGAGAGGCAGAAACCAGGCGGGTAGCCTAGCAGTTAGAGAGGCAGACTCCAGGCGGGTAGCCTAGCAGTTAGAGAGGCAGAAACCAGGCGGGTAGCCTAGCAGTTAGAGAGGCAGAAACCAGGGGGGTAGCCTAGCATTTAGAGAGGCAGATACCAGGGGGGTAGCCTAGCAGTTACAGAGGCAGAAACCAGGGGGGTAGCCTAGCAGTTAGAGAGCCCCAGGGTGGTGTAGATGGAAGTAAACATCATCAGGGTGGTGTAGATGTGAGTAAACATCATCAGGGTGGTGTAGATGGTGATGAGAGTAAACATCATCTGGGTGGTGTAGATGGTGATGGGAGTAAACATCATAAGGGTGCTGTAGATGGGAGTAAACATCATCAGGGTGGTGTAGATGGGAGTAGCCATCATCAGGGGGTGTAGATGGTGATGAGAGTAAACATCATCAGGGTGCTGTAGATGGGAGTAAACATCATCAGGGTGGTGTAGATGGGAGTAGCCATCATCAGGGGGTGTAGATGGGAGTAGCCATCATCAGGGGGTGTAGATGGGAGTAAACATCATCAGGGTGGTGTAGATGGGAGTAGCCATCATCAGGGTGGTGTAGATGGGAGTAAACATCATCAGGGTGGTGTAGATGGTGATGGGAGTAAACATCATCAGGGTGGTGTAGATGGGAGTAACATCATCAGGGGGTGTAGATGGGAGTAGCCATCATCAGGGGGTGTAGATGGGAGTAGCCATCATCAGGGGGTGTAGATGGGAGTAGCCATCATCAGGGGGTGTAGATGGGAGTAGCCATCATCAGGGTGGTGTAGATGAGAGTAACCATCATCAGGGTGGTGTAGATGGGAGTAGCCATCATCAGGGGTGTGTAGATGGGAGTAGCCATCATCAGGGGGTGTAGATGGGAGTAGCCATCATCAGGGTGGTGTAGATGAGAGTAAACATCATCAGGGTGGTGTAGATGGTGATGGGAGTAAACATCATCAGGGTGGTGTAGATGGGAGTAAACATCATCAGGGGGTGTAGATGGGAGTAAACATCATCAGGGTGGTGTAGATGGGAGTAAACATCATCAGGGTGGTGTAGATGGGAGTAAACATCATCAGGGTGGTGTAGATGGTGATGAGAGTAAACATCATCAGGGTGGTGTAGATGGTGATGAGAGTAAACATCATCAGGGTGGTGTAGATGGTGATGAGAGTAAACATCATCAGGGTGGTGTAGATGGTGATGAGAGTAAACATCATCAGGGTGCTGTAGACGGTGATGAGAGTAAACATCATCAGGGGGGTGTAGATGGGAGTAAACATCATCAGGGTGGTGTAGATGGTGATGAGAGTAAACATCATTAGGGTGGTGTAGATGGGAGTAAACATCATCAGGGTGGTGTAGATGGTGATGAGAGTAAACATCATCAGGGTGGTGTAGATGGTGATGGGAGTAAACATCATCAGGGTGCTGTAGATGGTGATGAGAGTAAACATCATCAGGGTGGTGTAGATGGTGATGAGAGTAAACATCATCAGGGAGGGGTAGATGGTGATGAGAGTAAACATCATCAGGGTGGTGTAGATGGTGATGAGAGTAACCATCATCAGGGGGTGTAGATGGTGATGGGAGTAAACATCATCAGGGGGGGTGTAGATGGTGATGAGAGTAACCATCATCAGGGGTGTAGGTGGTGATGAGAGTAACCATCATCAGGGGGTGTAGATGGTGATGAGAGTAAACATCATCAGGGTGGTGTAGATGGTGATGAGAGTAAACATCATTAGGGTGGTGTAGATGGTGATGAGAGTAAACATCATCAGGGGGTGTAGATGGGAGTAAACATCATCAGGGGGTGTAGATGGGAGTAAACATCATCAGGGGGTGTAGATGGGAGTAAACATCATCAGGGTGGTGTAGATGGGAGTAGCCATCATCAGGGTGGTGTAGATGGGAGTAAACATCATCAGGGTGGTGTAGATGGGAGTAGCCATCATCAGGGTGGTGTAGATGGGAGTAAACATCATCAGGGTGGTGTAGATGGGAGTAAACATCATCAGGGGGTGTAGATGGGAGTAAACATCATCAGGGTGGTGTAGATGGGAGTAAACATCATCAGGGGGTGTAGATGGGAGTAAACATCATCAGGGTGGTGTAGATTGGAGTAGCCATCATCAGGGTGGTGTAGATGGGAGTAAACATCATCAGGGTGGTGTAGATGGGAGTAGCCATCATCAGGGTGGTGTAGATGGGAGTAAACATCATCAGGGTGGTGTAGATGGGAGTAAACATCATCAGGGTGGTGTAGATTGGAGTAAACATCATCAGGGTGGTGTAGATGGGAGTAAACATCATCAGGGTGGTGTAAATGGGAGTAAACATCATCAGGGTGGTGTAGATGGGAGTAAACATCATCAGGGTGGTGTAGATGGTGATGAGAGTAAACATCATCAGGGTGGTGTAGATGGTGATGGGAGTAAACATCATCAGGGTGCTGTAGATGGTGATGAGAGTAAACATCATCAGGGTGGTGTAGATGGTGATGAGAGTAAACATCATCAGGGAGGGGTAGATGGTGATGAGAGTAAACATCATCAAGGTGGTGTAGATGGTGATGAGAGTAACCATCATCAGGGGGGTGTAGATGGTGATGGGAGTAAACATCATCAGGGGGGTGTAGATGGTGATGAGAGTAACCATCATCAGGGGGTGTAGGTGGTGATGAGAGTAACCATCATCAGGGGGTGTAGATGGTGATGAGAGTAAACATCATCAGGGTGGTGTAGATGGTGATGAGTAAACATCATTAGGGTGGTGTAGATGGTGATGAGAGTAAACATCATCAGGGGGTGTAGATGGGAGTAAACATCATCAGGGGGTGTAGATGGGAGTAAACATCATCAGGGGGGTGTAGATGGGAGTAAACATCATCAGGGTGGTGTAGATGGGAGTAAACATCATCAGGGTGGTGTAGATGGGAGTAGCCATCATCAGGGTGGTGTAGATGGGAGTAAACATCATCAGGGTGGTGTAGATGGGAGTAGCCATCATCAGGGTGGTGTAGATGGGAGTAAACATCATCAGGGTGGTGTAGATGGGAGTAAACATCATCAGGGGGTGTAGATGGGAGTAAACATCATCAGGGTGGTGTAGATGGGAGTAAACATCATCAGGGTGGTGTAGATGGGAGTAAACATCATCAGGGTGGTGTAGATTGGAGTAGCCATCATCAGGGTGGTGTAGATGGGAGTAAACATCATCAGGGTGGTGTAGATGGGAGTAAGCCATCATCAGGGTGGTGTAGATGGGAGTAAACATCATCAGGGTGGTGTAGATGGGAGTAAACATCATCAGGGTGGTGTAGATTGGAGTAAACATCATCAGGGTGGTGTAGATGGGAGTAAACATCATCAGGGTGGTGTAAATGGGAGTAAACATCATCAGGGGGGTGTAGATGGGAGTAAACATCATCAGGGTGGTGTACATGGGAATAAACATCATCAGGGTGGTGTAGATGGGAGTAACCATCATCAGGGTGGTGTAGATGGTGATGAGAGTAAACATCATCAGGGTGGTGTAGATGGTGATGAGAGTAAACATCATCAGGGTGGTGTAGATGGTGATGAGAGTAAACATCATCAGGGGGTGTAGATGGGAGTAAACATCATCAGGGTGGTGTAGATGGTGATGGGAGTAACCATCATCAGGGTGGTGTAGATGGTGATGAGAGTAAACATCATCAGGGGGTGTAGATGGTGATGGGAGTAAACATCATCAGGGTGGTGTAGATGGGAGTAGCCATCATCAGGGGGTGTAGATGGGAGTAGCCATCATCAGGGGGTGTAGATGGGAGTAGCCATCATCAGGGGGTGTAGATGGGAGTAGCCATCATCAGGGGGTGTAGATGGGAGTAGCCATCATCAGGGGGTGTAGATGGGAGTAGCCATCATCAGGGTGGTGTAGATGGGAGTAGCCATCATCAGGGGGTGTAGATGGGAGTAGCCATCATCAGGGGGTGTAGATGGGAGTAGCCATCATCAGGGGGTGTAGATGGGAGTAGCCATCATCAGGGGGTGTAGATGGGAGTAGCCATCATCAGGGTGGTGTAGATGGGAGTAAACATCATCAGGGTGGTGTAGATGGGAGTAAACATCATCAGGGTGGTGTAGATGGGAGTAAACATCATCAGGGTGGTGTAGATGGGAGTAAACATCATCAGGGTGGTGTAGATGGGAGTAAACATCATCAGGGTGGTGTAGATGGTGATGAGAGTAAACATCATCAGGGTGGTGTAGATGGTGATGAGAGTAAACATTATTCTCTGGTGCCAATGTTTGCATATTTGAATGTAGCGATAAAAAATAGTTTTCTTTCGATTTTTGTTTAAACCTGTCCCAATCCTTAACCCTTACCTTAACACTTACCTTAACCATTCAGATGTAAGGCTTTATGTTAGCCTTAACAGTCTAAAAATTTACCCAGTTATACCTCTCTCTCTATCTCCTCCCAGCTCTACCTAGTTATACCTGTGGTAATCTCTCTCTCTCTCTCTCTCTCTCTCTCTCTCTCTCTCCTCCCAGCTCTACCCAGTTATACCTGTGGTAATCTCTCTCTCTCTCTCTCTCTCTCTCTCTCTCTCTCTCTCTCTCTCTCTCTCTCCCTCCTCCCAGCTCTACCCAGTTATACCTGTGGTAATCTCTCTCTCTCTCTCTCTCTCTCTCTCTCTCTCTCCTCCCAGCTCTACCCAGTTATACCTGTGGTAATCTCTCTCTCTCTCTCTCTCTCTCTCTCTCTCTCTCTCTCTCTCTCTCTCTGTCCCTCCTCCCAGCTCTACCCAGTTATACCTGTGGTAATCTCTCTCTCTCTCTCTCTCTCTATCTCCTCCCAGCTCTACCTAGTTATATCTGTGGTAATCTCTCTCTCTCTCTCTATCTCCTCCCAGCTCTACCTAGTTATACCTGTGGTAATCTATCTCTCTCTCCTCCCAGCTCTACTCAGCTATAACTGTGATAATCTCTCTCTCTCTCTCTCTCTCTCTCCTCCCAGCTCTACCTAGTTATACCTGTGGCAACCTCTCTCTCTCTCTCTCTCTCTCTCTCTCTCTCTCCTCCCAGCTCTACTCAGCTATACCTGTGGTAATCTCTCTCTCTCTCTCTATCTCCTCCCAGCTCTACTCAACTATACCTGTGGTAATCTCTCTCTCTCTCTCTCTTTCTCTCTCTCTCTCTCTCTCTCTCGTCCCAGCTCTACCCAGTTATACCTGTGGTAACCTCTCTCTCTCTCTCTCTCTCTCTCCCTCTCCCTCTCCTCCCAGCTCTACCCAGTTATACCTGTGGTAACCTCTCTCTCTCTCTCTCTCTCCCTCTCCCTCTCCTCCCAGCTCTACCCAGTTATACCTGTGGTAACCCAGGCCAACTGGTCAACGGTCTTCAACAGGGCTCAACCTTTAACATTGGAGAGAAGATCAGGTACAGTTGCAGCCCCGGCTACGTGTTGGAGGGTCACACCACGCTGTCCTGTCTGGCTACGTCTGCTGGGACCGCAGCATGGGACTTCCCCTGCCCTACTGCAGAGGTAGGATACCTACACACACCTACACACATACACCGATATACACACTGGTACACACACACACTGATACACACACCGATATACACACACTGGTACACACACACACTGATACACACACGCTGATACACACACACCGATACACAAACACTGATACACACACACATATACACACACACCGGTACACACACACTGATACACACACACCTGTACACACACACTTATACACACACAACTGTACATACACACACACACCAGTACACAAACACACACCGGTACACATACACAGATACACACACTGATACACACACCGGTACACACACACAGATATACAAATCAAATCCAAATCAAATCAAATGTATTTATATAGCCCTTCTTACATCAGCTGATATCTCAAAGTGCTGTACAGAAACCCAGCCTAAACGGTGGCTAGGAAAAACTCCCTAGAAATGCTAAAACCTAGGAAGAAACCTAGAGAGGAACCAGGCTATGTGGGGTGGCCAGTCCTCTTCTGGCTGTGCCGGGTGGAGATTGATAACAGAACATGGCCAAGATGTTCAAATGTTCGTAAATGACCAGCAGGGTCAAATAATAATAATCACAGTGGTTGTCGAGGGTGCAAAACGTCAGCACCTCAGGAGTAAATGTCAGTTGGCTTTTCATAGACGATCATTGAGAGTATTGTCTACCGCTCCTGCTGTCTGTAGAGAGTTGAAAACAGCAGGTCTGGGACAGGTAGCACATCCGGTGAAAAGGTCAGGGTTCCATAGCCGCAGGCAGAACAGTTGAAACTGGAGCAGAAGCACGGCCAGGTGGACTGGGGACAGCAAGGAGTCATCATGCCAGATAGTCCTGAGGCATGGTCCTAGGGCTCAGGTCCTCTGAGAGAGAGAGAAAGAGAGAAAGAGAGAATTAGAGAGAGCATACTTAAATTCACACAGGACACCGAATAGGACAGGAGAAGTACTGCAGATATAACAGACTGACCCTAGCCCCGACACATAAACTACTGCAGCATAAATACTGGAGGCTGAGACAGGAGGGGTCACGAGACACTGTGGCCCCATCCGATTGTATACCCCGGACAGGGCCAAACAGGCAGGATATAACCCCACCCACTTTGCCAAAGCACAGCCGCCACACCAATTTACCATCCCGAGACAAGGCCAAGTATAGTCCACAAAGATCTCCGCCACGGCACATCCCAAGGGGGGCGCCAACCAAGACAGGAAGACCACGTCAGTGACTCAACCCACTCAAGTGACACACCCCTCCTAGGGACGGCATGGAAGAGCACCAGTAAGCCAGTGACTCAGCCCCTGTAATAGGGTTAGAGGCAGAGAATCCCAGTGGAAAGAGGGGATCCAGCCAGGCAGAGACAGCAAGGGCGGTTCGTTGCTCCAGAGCCTTTCCGTTCACCTTCCCACTCCTGGGCCAGACTACACTCAATCATATGACCCACTGAAGAGATGAGTCTTCAGTAAAGACTTAAAGGTTGAGACCGAGTCTGCGTCTCTCACGATCTCTTTCAATAATGGCAGGAATGGAGGAGGTCTTTATCCTAGTGAGGTTGCTAAGGTGAACACCGCCATGTTTAGTTTTGCTCAACCTAGATCGAGGCACAGACACGATGGTGATAGCTGAGCTGACTACACTGACTGTGCTAGTGGCAGACTCCACTATGCTGGCAGGCTGGCTAACAGCCTGCTGTCTGGCCTGCACCCTATTTCATTGTGGAGCTAAGGGAGTTAGAGCCCTGTCTATGTTCATAGATCAGATCAGAGCACCCCTCCAGCTAGGATGGGGTCTGTCACTCCGCAACAGGCCAAGCTTGGTCCCAGAAAGAGGGCCAATTATCTACAATGATCTACTTTTGGGAGGGGCAGAAAACAGATTTCAACCAACAATCGAGTTGTGAGACTCAGCTGTAGACCTCATCACTCCCCCTAACTGGGAGGGGGCCAGAGACTCTGCTGTAGACCTCATCACTCCCCCTAACTGGGAGGGGGCCAGAGACTCTGCTGTAGACCTTATCACTCCCCCTAACTGGGAGGGGGCCAGAGAATCTGCTGTAGACCTCATCACTCCCCTAACTGGGAGGGGGCCAGAGACTCAGCTGTAGACCTCATCACTCCCCTAACTGGGAGGGGGCCAGAGACTCAGCTGTAGACCTCATCACTCCCCTAACTGGGAGGGGGCCAGAGACTCAGCTGTAGACCTCATCACTCCCCCTAACAGGGAGGGGGCCAGAGACTCAGCTGTAGACATCATCACTCCCCCTAACTGGGAGGGGGCCTGGGGCTCTGCTGTAGACCTCATCACTCCCCCTAACTGGGAGGGGGCCAGAGACTCTGCTGTAGACCTCGTCACTCCCCTAACTGGGAGGGGGCCAGAGACTCTGCTGTAGACCTCATCACTACCCCTAACTGGGAGTGGGCCAGAGAATCTGATGTAGACCTCATCACTCCCCTAACTGGGAGGGGGCCAGAGACTCTGCTGTAGACCTCATCACTCCCCCTAACTGGGAGGGGGCCAGAGACTCTGCTGTAGACCTCATCACTCCCCCTAACTGGGAGGGGGCCAGAGACTCTGCTGTAGACCTCATCACTCCCCCTAACTGGGAGGGGGCAGAGACTCTGCTGTAGACCTCATCACTCCCCCTAACTTGGAGGGGGCCAGAGACTCTGCTGTAGACCTCATCACTCCCCCTAACTGGGAGGGGGCCAGAGACTCTGCTGTAGACCTCATCACTCCCCCTAACTGGGAGGGGGCCAGAGACTCTGCTGTAGACCTCATCACTCCCCCTAACTGGGAGGGGGCCAGAGACTCTGCTGTAGACCTCATCACTCCCCTAACTGGGAGGGGGCCAGAGACTCTGCTGTAGACCTCATCACTCCCCCTAACTGGGAGGGGGCCAGAGAATCTGCTGTAGACCTCATCACTCCCCTAACTGGGAGGGGGCCAGAGACTCTGCTGTAGACCTCATCACTCCCCCTAACTGGGAGGGGGCCAGAGACTCTGCTGTAGACCTCATCACTCCCCCTAACTGGGAGGGGGCCAGAGACTCTGCTGTAGACCCCATCACTCCCCCTAACTGGGAGGGGGCCAGAGACTCTGCTGTAGACCTCATCACTCCCCCTAACTGGGAGGGGGCCAGAGCCGAAATGGATAACAATATCTCTATACTCTCTACACTCGCCAGTTTTAGCTTTAGCCAGCACCATCTTCAGATTAGCCTTAACGTCGGTAGCCCTGCCCCCTGGTAAACAGTGTATGATCGCTGGATGATTTGTTTTAAGTCTATAACTACGGGTAATGGAGTCGCCAATGACTAGGGTTTTCAATTAGTCAGAGCTAATGGTGGGAAGCTTCGGCGTCTCAGACCCCGTAACGGAAGGAGTAGAGACCAGAGAAGGCTCGGCTTCAGACTCCGACTCGTTGCTTAATGGGGAGAACTGGTTGAACGTTTCTGTCGGCTGAATGAGCGACACCGGTTGAGCATTCCTACAGCATTTCCTTCCAGAAACCGTGAGAAAGTTGTCCGGCTGCGGGGACCGTGCCAGGGGATTTATACTACTATCTGTACTTACTGGTTGATTTTGATTACACCCATACCAATACACATATACACACACCGGTACACCCATACCAATACACACACACATACACACACACACACCGGTACACCCATACCAATACACACACACCGGTACACTTACGCACGCACGCACACAGACACAAACACACCAGCTCTGTGTCTCTCAGTGTAGTGCCTGTAGTTTGTGCCATGCTGAGCAGAGCGCTGTGACAGAGTAATCTGTGACCATCCCGGGGGACTCAGGAAGCCCACATACAGACATACATGGTGTGTGTATGGGTGTTTGTCTCTGTGTGTGTGTGTGTGTGTGTGTGTGTGTGTGTGTGTGTGTGTGTTTGTGTGTGTGCGTGCGTGTGTGTGTGTGTGCATGTGTGTGTGTGAGAGAGAGGGAGAGCAAGATTACACAGAGAGCCTATATAATAATAATAATAATAATAATAGTA
>NC_056459.1:37579908-37612408 GCF_018296145.1 Oncorhynchus tshawytscha
ACACACACACACACACACACACACACTGTCTTTACCAGCCTTACCTGCTCAAAAGCTAAGCCAAAGCATGTCTCTGCACTCTCTGGAGAGACAGACAGAAGGGCCACAGTAACAATTGTTTTTGTTTGTTCGTTGTTAAATTGTCTCCTGATAGGAGAGAAGAAAGTGTTCCCAGTGTGAAATGTTCAACACAAATCTGAATTAATACGATTGAATCTAATTCAATTTAATCAACTTCACCATTGCTTCGTCTTGCATCATCCAACCTATGCTCTTCCCCGAAGAATTACAGTCGTAAGTCATAAAACCATGAAACATTTTGTAGTGTTTCTGGAAGGTGTTTTTTTGCGATTGTAGCTGTCTGCTTTCTACACTCTGCATGTTCCCATAAGCTGAATGTAACATCAAAACAACACACAATATTTCTCTGTCTGCATTTGTATAGTTATAGTACTGGTGTGGGCGACATTTGTGTTCCTTAATTTTTAATTTAAATTTTTTACAAACAATTTGAATTATGCGTTACAATTACCATTCCTGTATCAAACCCCTCTCTCTCTACTCCCTCTCTCTCTACTCCCTCTCTCTCTGCTCCCTCTCTCTCTACTCCTTCTCTCTCTGCTCCTTCTCTCTCTGCTCCCTCTCTCTCTGCTCCCTCTCTCTCTACTCCTTCTCTCTCTACTCCCTCTCTCTCTACTCCCTCTCTCTCTGCTCCCTCTCTCTCTACTCCTTCTCTCTCTGCTCCTTCTCTCTCTGCTCCCTCTCTCTCTGCTCCCTCTCTCTCTACTCCTTCTCTCTCTGCTCCCTCTCTCTCTGCTCCCTCTCTCTCTACTCCTTCTCTCTCTGCTCCTTCTTTCTCTACTCCTTCTCTCTCTGCTCCCTCTCTCTCTGCTCCCTCTCTCTCTGCTCCCTCTCTCTCTACTCCCTCTCTCTCTACTCCCTCTCTCTCTGCTCCCTCTCTCTCTACTCCTTCTCTCTCTGCTCCTTCTCTCTCTGCTCCCTCTCTCTCTGCTCCCTCTCTCTCTACTCCCTCTCTCTCTGCTCCCTCTCTCTCTGCTCCCTCTCTCTCTACTCCTTCTCTCTCTGCTCCCTCTCTCTCTGCTCCCTCTCTCTCTACTCCTTCTCTCTCTACTCCTTCTCTCTCTGCTCCCTCTCTCTCTACTCCTTCTCTCTCTGCTCCTTCTCTCTCTGCTCCCTCTCTCTCTGCTCCCTCTCTCTCTACTCCTTCTCTCTCTGCTCCCTCTCTCTCTGCTCCCTCTCTCTCTACTCCTTCTCTCTCTACTCCTTCTCTCTCTGCTCCCTCTCTCTCTACTCCTTCTCTCTCTACTCCTTCTCTCTCTGCTCCCTCTCTCTCTGCTCCCTCTCTCTCTACTCCTTCTCTCTCTGCTCCCTCTCTCTCTACTCCTTCTCTCTCTACTCCTTCTCTCTCTACTCCTTCTCTCTTTACTCCTTCTCTCTCTACTCCTTTTCTCTGTACTCCCTCTCTCTACTCCTTCTCTCTCTACTCCCTCTCTCTCTACTCCTTCTCTCTCTGCTCCTTCTCTCTCTGCTCCTTCTCTCTCTGCTCCCTCTCTCTCTGCTCCCTCTCTCTCTACTCCTTCTCTCTCTACTCCTTTTCTCTCTGCTCCCTCTCTCTCTACTCCTTCTCTCTCTGCTCCCTCTCTCTCTGCTTCTTCTCTCTCTACTCCTTCTCTCTCTGCTCCTCCTCTCACTGCTCCTTCTCTCTCTGATCCTTCTTCCATGCTCCTTCTCTCACTGCTCCTTCTCTCACTGCTCCTTCTCTCTCTGCTCCTTCTCTCACTGCTCCTTCTCTCTCTGCTCCTCCTCTCTCTGCTCCTCCTCTCTCTGCTCCTTCTCTCTCTGATCCTTCTTCCATGCTCCTTCTCTCACTGCTCCTTCTCTCACTGCTCCTTCTCTCTCTGCTCCTTCTCTCACTGCTCCTTCTCTCTCTGCTCCTCCTCTCTCTGCTCCTCCTCTCTCTGCTCCTCCTCTCTCTGCTCCTTCTCTCTCTGCTCCTTCTCTCTCTGCTCCTCCTCTCTCTGCTCCTTCTCTCTCTGCTCCTTCTCTCTCTGCTCCTTCTCTCTCTGCTCCTTCTCTCTCTGCTCCTTCTCTCTCTGCTCCTTCTCTCTCTGCTCCTTCTCTCTCTGCTCCTTCTCTCTCTGCTCCTCCTCTCTCTGCTCCTTCTCTCTCTGCTCCTCCTCTCTCTGCTCCTTCTCTCTCTGCTCCTTCTCTCTCTGCTCCTTCTCTCTCTGCTCCTTCTCTCTCTGCTCCTTCTCTCTCTGCTCCTTCTCTCTCTGCTCCTTCTCTCTCTGCTCCTTCTCTCTCTGCTCCTTCTCTCTCTGCTCCTCCTCTCTCTGCTCCTTCTCTCTCTGCTCCTTCTCTCTCTGCTCCTTCTCTCTCTGCTCCTCCACTCACTGCTCCTTCTCTCTCTGCTCCTCCTCTCTCTGCTCCTTCTCTCTCTGCTCCTTCTCTCTCTGCTCCTCCTCTCTCTGCTCCTTCTCTCTCTGCTCCTCCTCTCTCTGCTCCTTCTCTCTCTGCTCCTCCTCTCTCTGCTCCTCCTCTCTCTGCTCCTTCTCTCTCTGCTCCTCCTCTCTCTGCTCCTTCTCTCTCTGCTCCTTCTCTCTGCTCCTCCTCTCTCTGCTCCTTCTCTCTCTGCTCCTCCTCTCTCTGCTCCTCCTCTCTCTGCTCCTCCTCTCTCTGTTCCTCCTCTCTCTGCTCCTTCTCTCTCTGCTCCTCCTCTCTCTGCTCCTTCTCTCTCTGCTCCTCCTCTCTCTGCTCCTTCTCTCTCTGCTCCTCCTCTCTCTGCTCCTTCTCTCTCTGCTCCTCCTCTCTCTGCTCCTCCTCTCTCTGCTCCTTCTCTCTCTGCTCCTTCTCTCCCATCTCCTTCTCTCTGCTCCTTCTCTCCCAGCTCCTTCTCTCTGCTCCTTCTCTCTGCTCCTTCTCTCCCAGCTCATTCTCTCTCTGCTCCTTCTCTCTATGTCTGTTGGTCTGTCTGTGGGTCGGTCTGTAATCCTAACCTGTGTCTCTCTCCTTCTCGCTCTCCCACAGCGGATGATGGTTGTGGGGGTACGTTGCGAGGCCAGAGCGGTGTGATCACCAGCCCCAACTACCCAGGGGAGTACAGCAACAATGCAGACTGTACCTGGACCGTCCTGGCTGAGCCTGGAGACACCATCGCCCTGGTCTTCTCTGACTTTACACTAGAGGACGACTATGACCTGCTGGAGGTCAGCGGCACAGACGGCTCCTCTCAGTGGTGAGTACCCAGCCGGGGTGCTTCGATGTGGGGGAGGGATTGGGATGGGGTGGGGTGGCGTATGGTGGTTTATGGTCGGTAAACTGATGGAGGTCAGGTTGTCTCAGTGGAGAGTACCCAGCCAGAGGGGGATGTTTTCTGGGGAGCAGATGGTTAGAGGGTGGGGCTCGGTGCTGTTTTCTGGGGAGCAGATGGTCAGAGGGTGGGGCTTGGTGCTGGTTAAAACATTTACCATGACCTTTGACCTTTCAGGAAATTGGCATGTCCTGTCTCAGTCTTTATTTGGTTTTTATTTAAATTTTTTTATCTTGAATAAGATGTGATGAGCGATTACTAGTGAGCTGCTCTATCATAACTGTGTTTATCTGATTGCTAAAGCCGCGTGTTCATGTGTTCTTCTATTCAGTACTTTTTGGTTCTCTTCTGAAAGGTGATGCTCTTGTCTCACGGGCTCATGAGACGTCTCATTGTCCAACATGTTGATTTGCTGTTTGGAGGAATGAATGGACGGATCAGGTTGGCTACTGAGCTGTGGCTGTGTATTGGGGAGTAGCAGTGTGATGAAGCTCTGTTCTGGATGTAATTAACTAACGTGATTCAAGATGATGGAGACGTCAGACCCGGGTTACTTCTACCCAACTTTGTTGTTTAATAATAATACCCACAGTCGTGTCAAGTTGGCTGGATGTCTTTTGGACCGTTCTTGATACATGCAGGGAAACTGTTGAGGGTGAAAAACCCAGCAGCGTTGCAGTTCTTGACACAAACCGGTGCACCTGCCACCTACTACCGTAACCCTGTTCAAAGGCACTTAAATATTTTGTCTTGTCCATTCACCCTCTGAATGACACACAATCCATGTCTCAATTGTCTCAAGGCTTAAAAATCCTTCTTTCACTCACGTCTCCTCCTCTTCATCTACACTGATTGAAGTGGATTTAACAGGTGACATCAATAAGGGTTCATAGCTTTCACCTGGATTCACCTGGTCAGTCTGTCATGGAAACAGCAGGTGTCCTTAATGTTTTATATACTCTGTGTACACAACTATTGGGGAACGTCGGGTATACCCCTTAATAAGGAACGTTTTTTTGTGTGTGTGTGTGTGTGTGTGTGTGTGTGTGTGTGTGTGTGTGTGTTCTTCATGTTTATTTGACTTGCACGACATCATGACACGAGGTCTCTGCACCTACAGTATGTGAAAAGGCAGAGACATTCTGAAAGCAGTAACTTGGAACAGGGAATGAATTGGACTGGATCTGAACAGACACTTAACTAAGAACTGAGTCACACATCAAAGCGATGCTCTCATTCTGTCACTCTCACATGGCCATTCATAGAGAATAGCTGTTTCCCAAACTCCCTGAAAAAAAGGGAATACACTGCATATGTGATGTCATCAGACCTTGGTCCTCTTTTATGCTGGATTGTGATTGGCTCTAAGTTGCCAGCTCTGTTCCCTGAGCTCTCTTCTCAATGAGTCTGCTTCTGTGGTGATTGTTGCCGGGGACCGCCCCTGTGGCGTTGCATTACACTCTTAGGAGAGAGAGAGAGAGAGAGAGAGAGAGAGAGACACAGAGAGAGAGAGAGAGAGAGACACAGAGAGAGAGAGAGAGAGAGAGAGAGAGAGAGAGAGAGAGACAGAGAGAGAGAGAGAGAGACACAGAGAGAGACACAGAGAGAGACACAGAGAGAGACACAGAGAGAGACAGAGACAGAGAGAGAGAGAGAGAGAGAGAGAGAGACACACAGAGAGAGAGAGAGACAGACAGAGACACAGAGAGAGAGAGACAGACAGAGACACACAGAGAGAGACAGAGAGAGAGAGAGAGAGAGAGAGACAGACAGAGAGAGAGACAGAGACAGAGAGAGAGAGAGAGAGAGAGACACAGAGAGAGACAGAGAGAGAGACAGAGAGACAGAGACAGAGACAGAGAGAGAGAGAGAGACAGAGAGAGAGACAGAGAGACAGAGACACAGAGACACAGAGACAGAGAGAGAGAGAGACAGAGAGAGAGACAGAGACACAGAGACAGAGAGACAGAGACAGAGACACAGAGACAGAGACACAGAGAGAGAGACACACAGAGAGAGACACAGAGACAGACACAGACACAGAGAGAATATGGAGGAGTGACATTTGTTGGCACGTAATGCGGAACGTATCACACTCTGCAGGCGACAGGCGAGACAGGTAGCACTGGGGACAGGGTTGTCACTAGTTACCACAGCCACAAAGTCATAATTATGATGAAACCCCAACCTGTTTCTACATTTTCTCTTCTTAAAATCATATTTTAAACCCATCCCTAACCTTAATCTTCATTTAAACCACACTGCTAAACATATACCTAACCCTAACCTTAAATGAAAATAACAATATAGCCTTTTTGTTTGTGCTAACTAGTGAGAACATGGGAACAAGGCTAGAGGGCTCATACTGTGCCGGAACAAGGAAGCTCTGAAATGTCTGACTTGTTTAATGAACCTGTTGTAGTTATACACGTGTCACGTTCAACCAGCTAACAAGTCAAACATTTCTGAGTTTTACTAGTTCTGTCAAGCAGGTGAACGTGGAACAGGCATCTGGCTGTCAGTGTTCCATCCATCAGTGTTCCATCCATCAGTGTTCCATCCATCAGTGTTCTATCCATCAGTGTTTCATCCATCAGTGTTCTATCCATCAGTGTTCTATCCATCAGTGTTCTATCCATCAGTGTTCCATCCATCAGTGTTCCATCCATCAGTGTTCTATCCATCAGTGTTCCATCCATCAGTGTTCTATCCATCAGTGTTCCATCCATCAGTGTTCCATCCATCAGTGTTCTATCCATCAGTGTTCCATCCATCAGTGTTTTATCCATCAGTGTTATATCCATCAGTGTTCCATCCATCAGTGTTCCATCCATCAGTGTTCTATCCATCAGTGTTCCATCCATCAGTGTTCCATCCATCAGTGTTCTATCCATCAGTGTTCCATCCATCAGTGTTCTATCCATCAGTGTTCCATCAATCAGTGTTCTATCCATCAGTGTTCTATCCATCAGTGTTCTATCCATCAGTGTTCCATCCATCAGTGTTCCATCCATCAGTGTTTTATCCAGCAGTGTTCTATCCATCAGTATTCTATCCATCAGTGTTCCATCCATCAGTGTTTATCCATCAGTGTTTTATCCATCAGTGTTCTATCATCAGTGTTCTATCCATCAGTGTTCTATCCATCAGTGTTCCATCCATCAGTGTTCTATCCATCAGTGTTCCATCCATCAGTGTTCCATCCATCAGTGTTCTATCCATCAGTGTTCCATCCATCAGTGTTCCATCCATCAGTGTTCTATCCATCAGTGTTCCATCCAGCCTCGCCCAGACAACTTGCATCACCCAGCAGTTTCCAAAACCACAAGTAAACACGTTGTCATAATGTTGTTTCCTATGAAGTAAAACTCCTGAGACTTATTTATGATATTCATCAGGAGAAAGAAACGGATCATTCAATCTAATGTTTTGTCCCAGCTAAGGTGTATTACACCATTACAGGTACCAGGCCTCAAAGAGTAGAGACAGTAAGGGAGAGGACTGTCCATGTTTGCCAGAGTAGAGACAGTAAGGGGGAGGTAGAGGACTGTCCATGTTGGCCAGAGTAGAGACAGTAAGGGAGAGGACTGTCCATGTTGGCCAGAGTAGAGACAGTAAGGGGAGGTAGAGGACTGTCCATGTTGGCCAGAGTAGAGACAGTAAGGGGGATGTAGAGGACTGTCCATGTTGGCCAGAGTAGAGACAGTAAGGGGAGGTAGAGGACTGTCCATGTTGGCCAGAGTAGAGACAGTAAGGGGGAGGTAGAGGACTGTCCATGTTGGCCAGAGTAGAGACAGTAAGGGGGAGGTAGAGGACTGTCCATGTTGGCCAGAGTAGAGACAGTAAGGGGGAGGTAGAGGACTGTCCATGTCTAAATATTCAAGAGTCAATGTGGAAAGGCTATATACAGGGTGTACCGGTACAGAGTCAATGTGGAGGCTATTTACAGGGGGTACCGGTACAGAGTCAATGTGGAGGCTATATACAGGGTGTACCGGTACAGAGTCAATGTGGAGGCTATATACAGGGGGTACCGGTACAGAGTCAATGTGGAGGCTATATACAGGGGGTACCGGTACAGAGTCAATGTGGAGGCTATATACAGGGTGTACCGGTACAGAGTCAATGTGGAGGCTATATACAGGGGGTACCGGTACAGAGTCAATGTGGAGGCTATATACAGGGGTACCGGTACAGAGTCAGTGTGGAGGCTATATACAGGGGGTACCGGTACAGAGTCAATGTGGAGGCTATATACAGGGGATACCCGTACAGAGTCAATGTGGAGGCTATATACAGGGGGTACCGGTACAGAGTCAATGTGCGGGGGTACGTGTTAGAGGTCATTTGTAAAGATAATAAACAGCGAGTTACAGTGTCTCTAACCAGAGGGAACACATTATTCTACCATTACAGTGTTTATATCCATACTGACTCCGCCCCCCTCCTCCGTCTGAGGCAATGTAAATAATTCCCAACACTAGCCAATTGAGACACACACACACACACAGTCACATAAACACACACACAATGTAAATAACACCCAACGCTAGCCAATATAGTGTCGAGTGCCGGGTGTGGATTCCTGATTAGCTCTCTTGGCACTAAGTGGACCTCACAGCCATTTGACATGTAATGCTGTTTTTGCCCGCTGACTTCTTCCTGTCGTACAGTGGTGGGAACAGCATCAGATGCACAACAGTGAGGCGTTTAAGGGAATGAAAGGAAGGAAAAGCTTGGGACTTACTGTAATGTATTTTTAGATGACTGGGTAAGTGGGGGGTTGACTGTCTGACTTTTCCTTTGACATGTCATTCCTACTGTATTTTAATAGGTTAGTTGAATGATCGTTATAGCAAATGATTTCATGTTGATTTATAAGCACCTTGTATTAAGTGACCTTCAAATGAAGTGTTCCTGACACGCTGTTGCAAAGACAACGCTCTTTTAGTTGAGGTGTCAGGCTGCTTTGATGACTATGTGGATTCTAATAAATGGACTTATTTGTAAGGGGGTTGGTCCATGTTCATTAGAGCAGATCAGGTCATATTGAGTTAGACATTGTACAACTTTCATCTCGGTGAATTGTTGTGTCCTAACCCTTTTCGTCTGATCATTTCGTTCTAAAAACAAATAACAAAGGGAGCCTTGAATAATTAAAACAATGAAATAACCGCAAGATGTCGGCTAAAGCTGTAAGGAATACATGTGACAGCTGAACTATTAGTGTATTTGTTGTGTTGTTCCAAATGGTCAGATTATTTATTGTTGTTGATGTAATCTAACAACACATGTTTGACACACATACTGCTCCTACCCTCCTTCTCCTCCTCCTTCTCTTCCTCCTCCTTCTTCTCCTTCTCCTTCTTCTCCTCCTCCTTCTCTTCCTCCTCCTTCTTCTCCTTCTACTCCTTCTCCTCCTCCTTCTCCTCCTCCTTCTCTTCCTCCTCCTTCTTCTCCTTCTCCTTCTTCTCCTCCTCCTTCTCCTCCTCC
Source organism: Oncorhynchus tshawytscha (assembly GCF_018296145.1). Taxonomy (NCBI): domain Eukaryota; kingdom Metazoa; phylum Chordata; class Actinopteri; order Salmoniformes; family Salmonidae; genus Oncorhynchus; species Oncorhynchus tshawytscha. The sequence continues at coordinate 37,588,733 of NC_056459.1, forward strand.
TCCTTCTTCTCCTCCTCCTTCTCCTTCTTCTCCTCCTCCTCCTTCTTCTCCTTCTCCTTCTTCTCCTCCTCCTTCTTCTCCTCCTCCTTCTTCAGCTTCTCCTTCTTCTCCTCCTCCTACTTCTCCTCCTTCTTCTCATTCTTCTTCTCCTTCTTCTCCTCCTCCCCCTTCTTCTCCTTCTTCTCCTCCTCATTCTTCTCCTCCTTCTCCTCCTCCTTCTTCTCCTTCTCCTTCTTCTCCTCCTCCTTCTTCTCCTTCTTCTCCTTCTCCTTCTTCTCCTCCTCCTTCTTCTCCTTCTTCTCCTTCTCCTTCTTCTCCTTCTCCTTCTTCTCCTCCTCCTCCTTCTCCTCCTCCTCCATGTTTGACAGTGAGGATGATGTGTTCAGGGTGATGAGCTGTGTTGCTTTTACGCAAAACATAACGTTTTGCATTGTTGCCAAAAAGTTCAATTTTGGTTTCATCTGACCAGAGCACCTTCTTCCACATGTCTGGTGTGTCTCCCAGGTGGCTTGTGGCAAACTTTAAACAACACTTTTTATGGATATCTTTAAGAAATGGCTTTCTTCTTGCCACTCTTCCATAAAGGCCAGATTTGTGCAATATACGACTGATTGTTGTCCTATGGACAGAGTCTCCCACCTCAGCTGTAGATCTCTGCAGTTCATCCAGAGTGATCATGGGCCTCTTGGCTGCATCTCTATTCAGTCTTCTCCTTGTATGAGCTGAAAATTTAGAGGGACGGCCAGGTCTTGGTAGATTTGCAGTGGTCTGATACTCCTTCCATTTCAATATTATCGCTTGCACAGTGCTCCTTGGGATGTTTAAAGCTTGGGAAATCTTTTTGTAGCCAAATCCGGCTTTAAACTCCTTCACAACAGTATCTCAGACCTGCCTGGTGTGTTCCTTGTTCTTCATGATGCTCTCTGCGCTTTTAACGGACCTCTGAGACTATCACAGTGCAGGTGCATTTATACGGAGACTCGATTACACACAGGTGGATTGTCTTTATCATCATTAGTCATTTAGGTCAACATTGGATCATTCAGAGATCCTCACTGAACTTCTGGAGAGAGTTTGCTGCACTGAAAGTAAAGGGGCTGAATAATTTTGCACGCCCAATTTTTCAGTTTTTGATTTGTTAAATTTTTTTGAAATATCCAATAAATGTCGTTCCACTTCATGATTGTGTCCCACTTGTTGTTGATTCTTCACAAAAAAATACAGTTTTATATCTTTATGTTTGAAGCCTGAAATGTGGCAAACGGTCGCACAGTACAATGGGGCCGAATACTTTCGCAAGGCCCTGTAAAATATATATATATATATATATATATATATATATATATATATATATATATAGAACATATATATTAAAACATTATTTTTAACAACTCCAAAGCAATCGCCTGTCTATGACACAGGAACCACTGTCTTCATTTCTATAATTAAGACACCTGTTGGTAACTCTTAACTGTTTAGGACTGCTCCTGAATATCTGTCGACCTTGGTGAACTCTTAACTGGTTAGGACAGCTCCTGAATATCTGTCGACCAAGGTGAAACTCTTAACTGGTTAGGACAGCTCCTGAATATCTGTCGACCAAGGTGAACTCTTAACTGGTTAAGACAGCTCCTGAATATCTGTCGACCAAGGTGGTACTCTTAACTGGTTAGGACAGCTCCTAAATATCTGTCGACCAAGGTGGAACTCTGGTTAGGACAGCTCCTGAATATCTGTCGACCAGGGTGGTACTCTGGTTAGGACAGCTCCTGAATATCTGTGGACCAGGGTGGAACTCTGGTTAGGACAGCTCCTGAATATCTGTGGACCAAGGTGAAACTCTTAACTGGTTAGGACAGCTCCTGAATATCTGTCGACCAAGGTGGTACTCTGGTTAGGACAGCTCCTGAATATCTGTCGACCAGGGTGGTACTCTGGTTAGGACAGCTCCTGAATATCTGTGGACCAAGGTGGAACTCTGGTTAGGACAGCTCCTGAATATCTGTGGACCAAGGTGAAACTCTTAACTGGTTAGGACAGCTCCTGAATATCTGTCGACCAAGGTGGAACTCTTAACTGGTTAGGACAGCTCCTGAATATCTGTCGACCAAGGTGAACTCTTAACTGGTTAGGACAGCTCCTGAATATCTGTCGACGAAGGTGGTACTCTGGTTAGGACAGCTCCTGAATATCTGTCGACCAAGGTGAACTCTTAACTGGTTAGGACAGCTCCTGAATATCTGTCGACCAAGGTGAACTCTTAACTGGTTAGGACAGCTCCTGAATATCTGTCGACCAAGGTGAACCCTTAACTGGTTAGGACAGCTCCTGAATATCTGTCGACCAAGGTGGTACTCTGGTTAGGACAGCTCCTGAATATCTGTCGACCAAGGTGAACTCTTAACTGGTTAGGACAGCTCCTGAATATCTGTCGACCAAGGTGAACTCTTAACTGGTTAGGACAGCTCCTGAATATCTGTCGACCAAGGTGGAACTCTTAACTGGTTAAGACAGCTCCTGAATATCTGTCGACCAAGGTGAACTCTTAACTGGTTAGGACAGCTCCTGAATATCTGTCGACCAAGGTGAACTCTTAACTGGTTAGGACAGCTCCTGAATATCTGTCGACCAAGGTGGTACTCTTAACTGGTTAGGACAGCTCCTGAATATCTGTCGACCAAGGTGGTACTCTGGTTAGGACAGCTCCTGAATATCTGTCGACCAAGGTGGTACTCTTAACTGGTTAGGACAGCTCCTGAATATCTGTGGACCAGGGTGGAACTCTGGTTAGGACAGCTCCTGAATATCTGTCGACCAAGGTGGTAACTCTTATGACAAAAGAGGCAAGATACGGAATTAAGACTAAACAGGCATACAGCTCAATGGTGGTTATACAAGGCTATGAGTACGATAATGACATCACTTACAATAATAATGGTCATAAATACAATAAGAAGATGAAGAAAATGCAGTGTAAAGTGGCCGCTTGTACATTATGTGTGTCAAACAGGTGCTGGTTAGATGACAATACTATTGTATTTCTGCCAGTCTGGAACAATGTAAACAACACTAAATAAATAATCAGTAACAACAGGGAGTCTGTTCTAACCCAATCTAATTGTAAAGACGTTATTACCGCATAGCAACGATGAATTCAATTGCTTTATCCGACATGTTGTGGTTGCATGAGGTTTGGTGCTCATGGAAACAGTAGGCTCTTTAACAAACACTCAAATAGGACCTGTCTTATTTCTGTAGATACTGTTGAAGTCGGAAGATTACATACAATTATGTTGAAGTCATTAAAACACATTTTTCAACCACTCCACAAACTTCTTGTTAACAAACTATAGTTTGGGCAAGTCGGTTAGGACATCTACTTTGTGCATGACACAAGTACTTTTTCCAACAATTGTTTACAGACAGATTATTTCACGTATACTTCATTGTTTCACAATTCCAGTGGGTCAGAAGTTTATATACACTAAGTTGACTGTGCCTCTAAACAGCCCCGAAAATTCCATAAAATTATGTCATGTCTTTAGAAGCTTCCGATAGGCTAGTTAACATCATTTGAGTCAATTGGAGGTGAACTTGTGGATGTATTTCAAGGTCTCCCTTCAAACTCAGTGCCTCTTTGCTTGACATCATGGGAAAATCAAAATAAATCAGCCAAGACCTCAGAAAAATAATTGTTGACCTCCACAAGAATTGTTGACCTCTGGTTCATCATTGGGAGCAATTTCCAAATGCCTGAAGGTACCACGTTCATCTGTACAAACAATAGTATGCAGGTATAAACACCATGGGACCACACAGTCGTCATACCGCTCAGGAAGGAGACGTGTTCTGTCTCCTAGAGATGAACGTGCTTTGGTGTGAAAAGTGCAAATCAATCCCAGAAAGGACCTTGTGAAGATGCTGGAGGAAACAGGTACAAAAGTATCTATATCCACAGTAAAACGAGTCCTATATCGACATAACCTGAAAGGTCGCTCAGCAAGGAAGAAGCCACTGCTCCAAAACCGACATAAAAAGCCAGATTATGGTTTGCAACTACACATGGGGACAAGATTGTACTTTTCGGAGTAATTTCCTCTGGTCTGATGAAACAAAAATAGAACTGTTTGGCCAAAATTACCTTTGTTATGTTTGGAGGAAAAAGGGGGAGACTTGCAAGCCGAATGGCATCATGAGGTAGGAAGAATATGTGGATAGATTGAAGCAACATCTCAAGACATCAGTCAGGAAGTTAAAACCTCTCTGGGATATGTGGGAAAAAAGCCAGGGAAAATGCAGAGCGCCAAATTCACATAAATTACTATAAAAATCAAACTTTCATTAAATCACACATGCAAGATAGCAAATTAAAGCTACACATGTTGTGCATCCAGCCAACATGTCAGACTTGAAAAAGGCTTTTCGGTGAAAGCAAACGATGCTATTATCTGAGGATAGCACCTCTGTAAACAAAGAGAGGAAGCATATTTCAACCCTGCAGGCGCGACACAAAATGCAGAAATAAAAATATAATTCATGCCTTACCTTTGACGTGCTTCTTTTGTTGGCACTCCAATATGTCCCATAAACATCACAATTGGTCCTTTTCTTCTATTAATTCCGTCGATATATATCCAAAATGTCCATTTATTTGGCGCATTAGATCCAGAAAAACACTGAATCCAAATTGCTCAATGTGACTACAAAATATCTCAAAAGTTACCTGTAAACTTTGCCAAAACATTTCAAACCATTTTTGTAATACAACTTTTGGTATTTTTTTCCATAAATAATCGATAAAATTGAAGACGGGATGATCTGTGTTCAATACAGGAAGAAAACAAACTGTAGCTTTCTGGTCAGACGCCTCTATCAAACAGTACACTACAAGTGACCCTCATTCAAGATGGCCATACTTCTTCATTGCACAAAGGAATAACCTCAACCAATTTCTAAAGACTGTTGACATCCAGTGGAAGCGATAGGAACTGCAAGAAGGTCCCTTAGAAATCTGGATTCCCAATGAAAACCCATTGATTTGATTTGATTTGATTTGATTTGAAAAGAGAGTGACCTCATAAAAAAATCTGAATGATTTGTCCTCTGGGTTTCGCCTGCTAAATAAGTTCTGTTATACTCACAGACATGATTCAAACAGTTTTAGAAGCTTCAGAGTGTTTCCCATCCAAATCTACTAATAATATGCATATCTTATCTTCTGGAGATGAGTAGCAAGCAGTTGAATTTGGACATGCATTTCATCCAGACGTGAAAATACTGCCCCTGTCACCAAGAGGTTAAAGCTTGGTCACAAATGGGTCTTTCAAATGGTCAATGAGCCCAAGCATACTTCCAAAGTTGTGGCAAAATGGCTTAAGGACAACAAAGTCAAGGTATTGGAGTGGCCATCACAAAGCCCTGACTTCAACCCTATAGAAAATTTGTGGGCAGAACTGAAAAAGCGTGTGCGAGCAAGGAGGGCTACAAACCTGACTCAGTTACCCCAGCTCTGTCCGGAGGAATGGGCCAGAATTCACCCAACTTATTGTGGGAAGCATGTGGAAGGCTACCCGAAACGTTTGACCCAAGTTAAACAATTTAAAGGCAATGCTACCAGATAATAATTGAGTGTATGTAAACTTCTGACCCACTGGGAATGTGATGAAAGAAATGAAAGCTAAAATAAATCATTCTCTCTACTATTATTCTGACATTTCACATTCTTAAAATAAAGTGGTGATCTTAACTGACCTAAGACAGGGAATTTTTACTAGGATTAAATGTCTGAAATTGTGAAACACTGAGTAAAAATGTATTTGTCTAAGGTATATGTAAATCTATCTACAGACATAAGACAGATCCTGCTTGTTTCCTGTTAAATGTAAATAATTAATAGATATATTTAATATATATATATATAATATTTATTGTTGATTAAAGACCTAACAAAGTATTTCCTGTCATTATAGCATAAGACTGTATATGAAAAGGAGTCAATTCAATGGCTGAAGATTACGTTTCAGAACCATGGACAGCTATATTATTCAGCAATGGGCTGAGAGACTCACTCATTCCTGGCTTTCTTTCATAATAAAGTATACTATAATGCAGAATTAAAAGACACAATATTTCTAATTGTCTCTAGCATATGCAGTCTCTCTCCTCTTGCTACAGATAATTTAATTTAAATTATTATGAGAATTATAATAAATTGACATATTTGTGAGGGTCGATGCATTTTTTTGTTAAGGACGTCTGTGATATTGAGTTAGAAATGTACAATGTATTTAAGCCACGAATACATTGCAAGTTTGTCCTTTTTGTCCCTTAGACTTTACAATAGGACTCAACTCTGACTGACCGCAGCATCTATCAGTAGTCTGAACTGTGACACAAATAGGTTTTTCACACCTAGCCGAGCTATTAGACTATCCTTTCATAAATTAATGGAGGTGTGTATTTTTCTGTCCCAGAGCCTCTATCCTCTCACACTAGAGTCGGGCAACAAGATCTGCTGATCCCGGAGTTGAGAGAGAACGGGTAAATACAATGCAAGGTATTGTCAAGTGTATGTATATGAGAGAAGCTGCACAGCAATTTGAAGAAATCCGAGTGATGAATGGACTGTTTTTTAAAATGATTGTTTTAGTAGCTAAATTCATTATTGCAGGAAAGAGAAAAAGAGGAATAATACCTTCTGTCTATAATCATAAAAACAATTAGGCTAAATAAATTGATCTTATTTTGTTTGGTAACTGATCGGCTCTCGGGAACTCATAGGAGGCGGCTTCTTTCTTCGAAATAATCATTCATCCAGAAGGTTAAACCCATAGGTTTTAGGCCAGTAAATTCCATTAGATTACCAGGTTCATCTTTCATTAAGTAATAATTCTTCTAAGAATGTTCTAAAGTCTGAAAGAAATGGGCGGAGTTAGAAATTTGACTGTCAGAAGTATTACAATGGAAAATAACTTTTAATCAGTCTATGTATTTCAAGACATGGCATTTTAGGGTGCAGTGAGATACCCGATGGGTTGGACGATACTTTTCGTAAATCATTTTTGAAATCAACCAATCCTCCATTATTAACACAATGGAAAGGTCAAATGCTTTGTCATCTGAATTTTGAAAGGGCGACGGAGAGAAACAAGATGTTGCAGTTTGATGTGGTGGAGAGTGAAGCTGGAGATGGAGATGGAGATGGAGGGGTCAGCAATGTGGGTCTACCATGTGGTGGAGAATGAAGCTGGAGATGGAGATGGAGGGGTGAGCAATGTGGGTCTACCATGTGGTGGAGAGTGAAGCTGGAGATAGAGATGGAGGGGTGAGCAATGTGGGTCTACCATGTGGTGGAGAGTGATGCTGGAGATGGAGGGGATGAGCAATGTGGGTCTACCATGGTGGAGAGTGAAGCTGGAGATGGAGATGGAGGTGAGCAATGTGGGTCTACCATGTGGTGGAGAGTGAAGCTGGAGATGGAGGGGTGAGCAATGTGAGTCTACCATGTGGTGGAGAGTGAAGATGGAGATGGAGGGGTGAGCAATGTGGGTCTACCATGTGGTGGAGAGTGAAGATGGAGATGGAGGTGAGCAATGTGGGTCTACCATGTGTGATGTTGTCGTTTGTATGTGTTGTATTGTAAATTATAACATTTTACAATTAAAAAAAAATACACAGAAAAAATGACAGCTGACAAAACAAATCTGAGTTTTCATTATGAATAGGATTTAGTTGATTTAGTTTACATTCTTCATTGTACCCACAATGTCACAAATACACACACACACACACACACACACACACGAGCAGATTTGCAATGAGTCAGTAAGCACTTTCTGGCGGCGGACGGTGGGCAGTGTTTCAAACCTCCTCTGCACACTGGAACCACTCGTCCACCGAAAGAGCTTCGGTCTGGCAGCCAACGAGAGATGGGAGATGGGAGATGGGAGATGGGAGATGGTAGCGGTACTTGGTGGTGAAGTTGATACCACCCTCCTTCTTGGCCATGAAGAAGAAATGTGCCGTCGCAGAGGAGGTGGATAAAACCCTGTTGGAGAGCCTCCTGGTGTACAGAGCCTTAGTTTCAGCCCTGTGGGGTCAACGCGGCTGCAGGGAGGCACAGAGTCTGCAAATGGGTCGATGGCACAGTCCCAGGGACGATGATGAGGAGGCAGGTGATGTGGATTTTTGGAAAAAAACTCCCAGAGACCCTGGTAAACCACCGGGATGTCGGCCCTGGAAGGCAACCACAGGACTCTCAAACGACATGGAACCACAGGATAAGGGAAAGCAGGTCTTCCGACATCTGGGTGTCCAGGCAGTGGCCTCGACCATGAGATGGTGGTGTCGTGCGTTGGAGTCACAGGAGGCCAAGGAGGACTTTGCACCTCAATGATGAGAAAGGGAAGGCTTTCTTAGTGCATGGGGTTCCACGATGATGGTGAGTGGTGCTGTGATGTGTTTGATTGCCCTAGATGCCCGTGGTCGATTATTCAGAGCATGAACCGGAAACACAGAGGGTAAGAGGCGATGTTCAGAGAGGAGGTGAGAGCCTGGTCAATAAAATTCCCCGCGGCACTGGAGTCCACTAGAGCTGTAGATACAACAGATGAGGGACAGCCAGCTAGTGACATCGGTACTAAAATAGGTTTGGTGGAAAATTATGATGACACAGGGCATCCCTCGGCTCGGCATCCTCGGTGGATTGGGACAATGGTGACTGAGCCCCAGCTGTCTGTCCGCTCAGACGCAGGGAGGCGTATGGCTCTTACCTCACGGGTTCAGGCTCTGAATCAGAACAGTCAACAAAAGATGGAGAGAGGCGATGGGGGTACCAACGCTCCTGAAGAAGGTTATCCAGACCGATGGCCATCGCGATGACTGCGAACAAGGAGAGGTTGTTGTCTTGGCAGGCCAAGTCCATCAGAAACTCTTCACACACAATCCTCTTCTGAATAAGGTGCGGAGCGCCAGGCTCATTCCACTGTACGGACGGTGAGGGCGTACTCCTGCCGTAGTGGATGGTCGAAGACTCCTCTTCCTCAGTTGTAGTCGGAAGATTACATCATGAATCATGCTGCTCTTAAGAGTTCTTACATTTTTAAATGCCTTCTTCCTTGCTTGGATAGATTCTAGAATCTCATGATTAAACCAAGGGCTTGATCTCCGCTTTACCCTGACCTGTCTAATGTGAGCCATCACATTGACCACATCAAGGAATCTACATTTAAAGACTTCCCAGGCACTGTCTACCCCTACGCTATCTAGCACAGGTGGCCAGTCTAATGGGAACCATCACATTGACCACATCAGGGAATCTACATTTAAAGACTTCCCAGGCACTGTCTACACCTATACTATCTAGCACAGGTGACCAGTCAATTTTACCCACTTCCTCCCTAAACTTTTCAACACAGTATTTTTTGAGTCCTCTGTTTCTAACTGTTTTGTGACACTTACAGTTGAAGTGGGAAGTTTACATACACCTGAACCAAATACATTTTTACTCAGTGCTTCACAATTTCAGACATTTAATCCTAGTACAAATGCTCTGTTGTAGGTCAGATAGGATCACCACTTCATTTTAAGAATGTGAAATATCAGAATAATAGTAGAGGGAATGATTTATTTCAGCTTTTGTTTCTTGCATCACATTCCCAGTGGGTCAGGAGTTTACATACACTCAATTAGTATTTGGTAGCATTGCCTTTACATTTATCTTAAATTTATCTTGGGTCAAATTATTAATTTCAGATTTGATTTCTTTCATCACATTCCCAGTGGGTCATAAGTTTACATACTAATTGATTGTATTTGTTACCAGGTAGCCTTCCACACGCTTCCCACAATAAGTTGGGTGAATTCTGGCCCATTCCTCCTGACAGAGCTGGTGTAACCAAGTCAGGTTTGTAGGCCTCGTTGCTCGCACACGCTTTTTCAGTTCTGCCCACATATTTTCTATAGGATTGAGGTCAGGGCTTTGTGATGGCCACTCCAACACCTTGACTTTGTTGTCTAAGACATTTTGCCACAACTTTGGAAGTATGCATAATTTTTTTCCTCCCTCATGATGCCATATATTTTGCGAAGTGCACCAGACCCTCCTGCAGCAAAGCACCCCCACAACATGATGCTACCACCCCTGTGCTTCACGATTGGGATGGTGTTCTTCGGCTTGCAAGACTTCCCCTTTTTCCTCCAAACATAATGACGGTCATTATGGCCAAACAGTTCTATTTTTTGTTTCATCAGACCAGACGACATTTCTCCAAAAAGTACTTTATTTGTCCCTATGTGCAGTCTGGCTTTTTTATGGCAGTTTTCGAGCAGTGACTTCTTCCTTGCTGAGCAGCCTTTCAGGTTAAGTCGATATAGGACTCGTTTTACTGTAGATATCGATACTTTTGTACCTGTTTCCTCCAGCATCTTCACAAGGTCCTTTGCTGTTGTTCTGGGATTGATTTGCACTTTTTGCACCAAAGTACATTCATTTCTAGGAGACAGAACAGGTCCCATGGTGTTTATAGTATTGTTTGTACAAATGAATGTGGTAACTTCAGGCATTTGGAATTTGCTCCCAAGGATGAGCCAGACTCGTGGAGGTCTACAATTCTTTTTCTGAGGTCTTGGCTGATTTCTTTTGATTTTCCCATGATGTCAAGCAAAGAGGCACTGAGTTCGAAGGTAGGCCTTGAGATACATCCACAGGGATACCTCCAATTAACTCAAATTATGTCAATTAGCCTATCAGAAGCTTCTAAATTCATGACATCATTTTTTTTCTTTTTTTTGAATTTTTCAAGCTGTTTAAAGGCAGAGTCAACTTAGTGTATGTAAACTTCTGACCCACTGGAATTGTGATACATTGAATTATAAGTGAAATAATCTGTCTGTAAACAATTGTTTGAACAATGACTTGTGTCATGCACAAAGTAGATGTCCAAACCGACTTGCCAAAAATGTAGTTTGTTAACAAGAAATGTGTAGTGTGGTAAACTTCCAACTTCAAGTGTATAGACCTAGCTATGGTCCTATCTCATGATTCATATATGGTCATAGGTTTAGTCCATCGGAAAACATTCATATTTTGTTTTGTTTTGTACTCTCTCACTGTCACAGTGAGAGAGCAAAGCATCCTAGATATAGCTCTCTCTCACTCTCTTTCTTTCTTTCTCCCTCTCTCTCTCTGTCTCCCTCTCCCATTTCCTTCTTCTCCCTCTCTCTCTCTCTGTCTCCCTCTCTCTGTCTCTTTCTCTCTCTGTCTCCCTCTCTCTCTCTCTGTCTCCCCTCTCTCTCTCTCCCTCTCTCTCTCTCTCTCTCTCTCTCTCTGTCTCCCCTCTCTCTCTCTCTCTCTCTCTCTCCCATTTCCCTCTCTCTGTTTCTCCTCCATTTAAACCTGACCCCCTGGGGTAAGGCCTTGTCATGTCCAGGTGTTAGTGTATACTTGTATACACCCTGCAGTGCAGATAGAGCTCTATCTCTGTTCCTCCCGGGAGTAGAGCAGAGTACAGCACACTGGGTGTATTGATTTCCTGTTTGCTCATACCTTAGAGAGAGAGAGAGAGAGAGAGTAGAGGAGTAAAGGAGAAACTTAGAAGACCAGGGTGTACCAGTGAGAGAGAAATATGTAATGTTAGTGGGTATTGCTGGGTTGAGGGTAGCAGCCATTGTTTTCTCCTTTAATTTCTCTGTATTTAAGTTAGAACATATTTGTATTTGACCCAAATTTTGTCCACTGACTTTCAAAGGGGAAACTCAAAGGTAATGAGGAAATTCCAACTCCATTGATGTCCCACTTTTACATTTGAACTCATTGAGGGAATGCTGCCAGTCACATGCTTCCTCAAGTAGTAGTCATCTGCTGTGGAAGGTTTGAGGAAACGGTGGCAAGTCTGCATTTTACATACATGTTGTGTCGGTGTATGTGTGAGTGTGCCTGCGCAGTGACGCATTACTCAAAGACTGTGGCGTTGAATAAGCATTTTACTGTAGGCGTTCACCCATAATTCATAGAGGCTTTGGTAGACTCTTGTCACCGTGTGCTCTCTCTCTCTCTCTCTCTCTCTCTCTCTCTCTCTCTCTCTCTCTCTCTCTCTCTCTCTCTCTCTCTCTCTTTCTCTCTCTCTCTTTCTCTAACCTTTATTCAACTAGGTAAGTCAGTTAAGAACAAATTCTTAATTACAATGACGGCCTACCCTGGCCTAAACCGAACGACGCTGGGCCAATTGTGCGCCGCCCTACGGGACTCCCAATCACAGCCAGATGTGATACAGGATGACAACAAGGAGGATGATAATATATAGGAGGAAAAAGTTGTTATATTAACAGCACAATACAACATTTTTGACAATGGCTTTTGATTCAAACACATTAATCTCTTTCAACCTGAAATGATTTAAATGGCTACGCAGACTTTATGCTTTTCACCACTGTAACGGTCGTCCTCCTCTTCTGATGAGAAGGATCAGAGGACCAATGCGCAGCGTGGTACGTGTTCATGCTCTTTATTACAACGAGCTGAAAACACTGAAACAAAACAATAAACGACCGGTGAAATAACTAACCGTGTGGAACAGAAGATAAACATAAACACCCACGAAACACAGGTGGAAAAAGGCTATGATTCTCAATCAGAGATAAACACAGGTGGAAAAAGGCTATGATTCTCAATCAGAGATAAACACAGGTGGAAAAAGGCTATGATTCTCAATCAGAGATAAACACAGGTGGAAAAAGGCTATGATTCTCAATCAGAGATAAACACAGGTGGAAAAAGGCTATGATTCTCAATCAGAGATAAACACAGGTGGAAAAAGGCTACCTAGGTATGATTCTCAATCAGAGATAAACACAGGTGGAAAAAGGCTACCTAGGTATGATTCTCAATGAGAGATAAACACAGGTGGAAAAAGGCTACCTAGGTATGATTCTCAATCAGAGATAAACACAGGTGGAAAAAGGCTACCTAGGTATGATTCTCAATCAGAGATAAACACAGGTGGAAAAAGGCTACCTAGGTATGATTCTCAATGAGAGATAAACACAGGTGGAAAAAGGCTACCTAGGTATGATTCTCAATCAGAGATAACTAACGACACCTGCCTCTGATTGAGAACCATACCAGGCCAAATAAAAAATAATAAAAAATAAAAAAAATGAACATAGACAACCCACCCATCTCACGTCCTGACCATACTAAAACACAGACCTAAATAAAAGAACTAAGGTCAGAACGTGACAACCACCTACCGACATGTAGAAATTACCTCTCCAAGGTGGCATAGCAGTTCAGACGTCTTTTGTCCTCGTCTTGTCGTGTCCTGTATATATATATATTTACAACTTTTTTCACATACATTTTATTTTTATTTTCCATCAACTCATCTTCAAAACACTCTCCTGCAACCCGCCTCACCAATTTATATTTATAAAAAAGTATTATTTACCTCAAATCTGTAATCCTCCAAGAAGCTAGCCAGAAACTCCAAGAAGCTAGCCTGAAACTAGCCAGAAGCTAATCCAGAAGCTAGTTCAGAAGCTAGTTAGCTTCTTTACTGGCAAATCGTTAGTATTCAGCTAACCACGGTTTGTGGTCATCAGCAATCCTTTAGCTCGAAAATCTATCGCCAGTTCTGTACGGCGCAGCGCGGCTCGGAACGGAACATACCGGACCAATTTTTCTCTCCATGTCCCTGGATTTCGACTGCTCTCTGGACATTCATACCGGATCTCACAGCTAGCTAGCTGCTATCCGTGTGACTATTGGCCTTCGTCGATTCCCGGAGCAAACATCAATTATTCCGGAGCTAGCCAGCTCTGTCAATCACTCCTGAGTTCCATCAATCACTCCTGGGCTGCAGTCACCTATCCGGACCCGTTTTACTGCCTACGCGGAGCCCCACCGGGCCTTCACAACTGGACTGCCGACGTTATCTACCCGAAGGAGATCCGGCTGGCTCCTCCGTCGCGAAGTTACCTGAACGCCCATCTGCGGCCTGCTAACCGTTAGCTGTCTTACCGGCTGCTATCTGAATAGACAATCGGACAATTTATTTATTTTTATTATTATTATGTTTTCTTCTTGGGCCTCTATAACTATATCTATTGTTTTTATTTTTGTTGTTGTTGTGTGATTGGGATTAATCCCCTCTACCACACGGAACCCCACTAATCTACTGACGGAACGCAAGAGGTGGCTAACAACAGACCTCCATCCTATGCTAGCTTGCTACCGATGGCCTGGCTAGCTGTCTAAATCGCCGTGACCCCCAACCAACCTCTGCACTCACTGGACCCTTTTGATCACTCGACTAAGCATACCGCTCCTTAATGTCAATATGTCTTGTCCATTGCTGTTCTGGTTAGTGTTTATTGGCTTATTTCACTGTAGAGCCTCTAGTCCTGCTCACTATACCTTATCCAACCTATTAGTTCCACCACCCACACATGCAATGACATCTCCTGGTTTCAATGATGTTTCTAGAGACAATATCTCTCTTCATCACTCAATACCTAGGTTTACCTCCACTGTATTCACATACTACCATACCTTTGTCTGTACATTATACCTTGATGCTATTTTACCGCCCCCAGAAACCTCCTTTTACTCTATGTTCCAGACGTTCTAGACGACCAATTCTCATAGCTTTTAGCCGTACCCTTATTCTACTCCTCCTATGTTCCTCTGGCGATGTAGAGGTGAATCCAGGCCCTGCAGTGCCTAGCTCCACTCCTATTCCCCAGGCGCTCTCTTTTGACGACTTCTGTAACCGTAATAGCCTTGGTTTCATGCATGTTAACATTAGAAGCCTCCTCCCTAAGTTTGTTCTATTCACTGCTTTAGCACACTCTGCCAACCCGGATGTTCTAGCTGTGTCTGAATCCTGGCTTAGGAAGACCACCAAAAAATTCAGAAATTTTAATCCCAAACTACAACATTCTTTAGACAAGATAGAACTGCCAAAGGGGGCGGTGTTGCAATCTACTGCAAAGATAGCCTGCAGAGTTCTGTCCTACTATCCAGGTCTGTACCCAAACAATTTGAACTTCTACTTTTAAAAATCCACCTCTCTAAAAACAAGTCTCTCACCGTTGCCGCCTGCTATAGACCACCCTCTGCCCCCAGCTGTGCTCTGGACACCATATGTGAACTGATTGCCCCCCATCTATCTTCAGAGTTCGTGCTGCTAGGCGACCTAAACTGGAACATGCTTAACACCCCAGCCATCCTACAATCTAAACTTGATGCCCTCAATCTCACACAAATTATCAATGAACCTACCAGGTACCTCCCCAAAGCCTTAAACACGGGCACCCTCATAGATATCATCCTAACCAACTTCCCCTCTAAATACACCTCGCTGTCTTCAACCAAAATCTCAGCGATCACTGCCTCATTTTACCCTTGTAAAACTGACCATCCTACCAATCTTCGACTTTGGCGATGTCATTTACAAAATAGCCTCCAATACCCTACTCAACAAATTGGATGCAGTCCATCACAGTGCAATCCGTTTTGTCACCAAAGCCCCATATACTACCCACCATTGCGACCTGTACGCTCTCGTTGGCTGGCCTCGCTTCATACTCGTCGCCAAACCCACTGGCTCCATGTCATCTACAAGACCCTGCTAGGTAAAGTCCCCCTTATCTCAGCTCGCTGGTCACCATAGCATCTCCCACCTGTAGCACACGCTCCAGCAGGTATATCTCTCTAGTCACCCCCAAAACCAATTCTTTCTTTGGCTGCCTCTCCTTCCAGTTCTCTGCTGCCAATGACTGGAACGAACTACAAAAATCTCTGAAACTGGAAACACTTATCTCCCTCACTAGCTTTAAGCACCAACTGTCAGAGCAGCTCACAGATTACTGCACCTGTACATAGCCCACCTATAATTTAGCCCAAACAACTACCTCTTTCCCAACTGTATTTAATTTTAATTTATTTATTTATTTTGCTCCTTTGCACCCCATTATTTTTATTTCTACTTTGCACATTCTTCCAATGCAAAACTTTCATTCCAAGTGTTTTACTTGCTATATTGTATTTACTTTGCCACCATGGCCTTTTTTGCCTTTACCTCCCTTCTCACCTCATTTGCTCACATTGTATATAGACTTGTTTATACTGTATTATTGACTGTATGTTTGTTTTACTCCATGTGTAACTCTCTGTCGTTGTATCTGTCGAACTGCTTTGCTTTATCTTGGCCAGGTCACAATTGTAAATGAGAACTTGTTCTCAACTTGCCTACCTGGTTAAATAAAGGTAAAATAAAATAAATAAATAAAAACCTCAATCAATCATCAAACCAAACCTACATTTACTATATTACCTCAATCAGTCATCAAACCAAACCTACATTTACTATATTACCTCAATCAATCATCAAACCAAACCTACATTTACTATATTACCTCAATCAGTCATCAAACCAATCCTACATTTACTATATTACCTCAATCAATCATCAAACCAAACCTACATTTACTATATTACCTCAATCAATCATCATATACAGCCTCACTATTGTTATTTTATTGTATTTTATCGTGTTACTATATCATTTGTATCTGCTTGTTCATTTTGTTTCTTTTTAACTGCACTGTGGGTTAAGCAAACATTTCACGGTAAAGTTGTTAACACTTGTTGTATTCGGGCTCATGTGACAAATAACATTTGATTTGATTTGAGTGAATCAATTATCATGAAAACGGCCTGCAAAATGGGATGATGCCAAATCAGATACCATCACGAACACCATCACGAACACCATCACAAACACCATCATGAACACCATCACGAACACCATCACGAACACCATCATGAACACCATCACGAACACCATCATGAACACCATCACGAACACCATCATGAACACCATCACGAACACCATCACGAACACCATCACGAACCGTAGAGTTAACAGTGTAGGATCAGAGATGAATGACGCAGAACATTGAGAATGAGTCTCTGACACCCGTCATAGATAAATCACATCAAGGACACATCAAGGACACATCAATAACAATAAGCATAGAGGTCATGTGCGGGTTGATTGGTCTGTCAGACACTGTCCCTCATCTTATGGCAGGCAGCAATGTAGTGCGCTGCCAACCCACAGCTCTGCGTTCTCCCCACAACAGGACGGGTAGCCTATCCTATCATCAGAGAGGTCTTTGAAGCCTTGAATAAGGGTTTCAAATTTGGGGAAATGACACTCTTTCTCCCTCTCCCATTTCTCTCTCTCTCTCTCTCCCTCTCCCATTTCTCTCTCTCTCTCTCTCTCTCTCCCTCTATCTCCCTCTCCTCTCTCTCTCCCTCTCTCTCTCTCTCTCTCTCTCTCTCTCTCTCTCTCTCTCTCTCTCTCTCTCTCTCTCTCTCTCTCTCTCTCTCTCCCTCTCTCTCTCTCTCTCTCTCTCTCTCTCTCTCTCTCTCCCTCCTCTCTCTCTCTCCCTCTCTCTCTCTCTCCTCTCTCTCTCTCTCTCTCTCTCTCTCTCTCTCTCTCTCTCTCTCTCTCTCTCTCTCTCTCTTTCTTTCTTTCTCCCCCTCTTTCATTCCATGTCTCATATAGCCTCTGTTGAATCTTCAAAGGTGAATAGTGTTTGTATTTTATTTTTCAAGTGGATAGTAGAGGCCTTTAAATAGACTGTTGTCTAAAATAGGTGTAGTGGAGTTGTGTGTTTCCAGGAAAAGGACAAAATTACTAAAAGGAACATATTGTCTCATATAACTTTGTGCCTGTCTGGTTAAGCTGCCGACATCATGATTCATCTCGTTATTCACCGCACCATCTCTAACCATCCAATGTCAATGTTTCTGCACCATTTCCTGTGTTCTTCTGGATATTTATAAGTCGATAGGTACGCAGTGCCTTCAGAAGATAACATACCCCTTGCGTTATTCCACATTTTGTTTGTGTGTTACAGCCTGAATTGATACACAACAACCCCCCCCACAACAACATTAAAGCTCTAGTTTGTTGATCTCTGCTAGACAACCGTTTGCAGGTCTTGCCATAGATTTTAAAGTAGATTTAAGTCATAACCGTAACTCGACCAGACTGTCATTTTGGTAAGCAGCTCCAGTGTATATTTGGCCTTGTGTTTTGTCCTGCTGAAAGGTGAATTTGACTCCCAGTGTCTGTAGGAAAGCAGACTAAACCAGGGAGGGAGGGATTAGATGGGTTGATGAGAATCAACCCCCCCCAGTTCTCAATGCAACCAGGAATATCCCTCTAGCGTCACCACTAGGGGCAGTGATGTATGTCTCTTCTCTCACTGCAGCTCTGGCATAGATCCTATTTAGAATGTTGAGTTCTTTCTAGACCCTGGAGAGAACAAGTTAACTTTTACCTTATCAAACAGTTGTTCTACACCACCACCACCACCACCTTGTCAACCCTCTTAACTCCTCCTCCGCTCCTCTCCTCACTTTCCCAGCCTTCAATCATTTTTTATTTTTGCCAAGTCAGCTTTGAGTGTTCAAAGCTGTTGTTTGTCCTATCGGTTCCACTAGCCGCCTCCCCCCTGCCGCGCTCCCTGGCGCCCCCCTCCTCCAATCGATAACTGCCTTTTCCAGTCACTCCCCAACAGTCCTCAAACTCTGTTTGTCTGAGTCAGGATTTATTGCGAGCCTCGCTCGGTTGAGTACTCAATCTGCCACGTACTATCAATCAAAATCGCACGGCGACAATGAACTTTTCCCGCAGAGAGAAACAGAGCATTATCTCCCGGGCTCGCAGCACCCGGTGCCGGCCACTGAGATGGCTACAGCATGGCACTTTGTTACAGGCCGCGTCACATCAGTCAAAGAGCAGAGGGAGTGGAGAGGGAGAGAGGCTCAGGGGTGACAGTGAAGAGAAGGACAGACACAACTCCTATTTCATCTCTCCGTAGTGGGGTCGTCTGTCTCACTTTTCTTTGTGGGGAGGGGGAGGGGGTGAATGTTTTGAAGTGAAGAGGATTTTGGGGATTTCGCTTTGTCATGTTTTGTATATTTTGTATAGGAGTTGGAGAGTTTGTGTCTCTGTCATATTTCATTCATACCGATTGTGTCCGTCAGTGTCCCGGTCATATTTCATTCATACTGATAGTGTCTGTCAGTGTCCCGGTCATATTTCATTCATACTGATAGTGTCTGTCAGTGTCCCTCTCGTATTTCATTCATACCGATTGTGTCTGTCAGTGTCCCGGTCATATTTCATTCATACCGATTGTGTCTGTCAGTGTCCCTCTCGTATTTCATTCATACTGATTGTGTCCCTCAGTGTCCCTCTCGTATTTCATTCATACTGATTGTGTCTGTCAGTGTCCGTGTCATACACGACATGACCAACAGTATGTGGACACCTGTTTGTCAAACATCTCATTACAAAATCATGGGCATTAATATGGAGTTGGTCCCCCCCTTTGCTGCTATAACAGCCTCCTGTCTTCTGGGAAGGCTTTCCACTAGATGTTGGAACATTGCTGCTATAACAGCCTCCACTCTTCTGGGAAGGCTTTCCACTAGATGTTGGAACATTGCTGCTATAACAGCCTCCACTCTTCTGGGAAGGCTCTCCACTAGATGTTGGAACATTGCTGCTATAACAGCCTCCACTCTTCTGGGAAGGCTTTCCACTAGATGTTGGAATATTGCTGCTATAACAGCCTCCACTCTTCTGGGAAGGCTTTCCACTAGATGTTGGAACATTGCTGCTATAACAGCCTCCACTCTTCTGGGAAGGCTTTCCACTAGATGTTGGAATATTGCTGCTATAACAGCCTCCACTCTTCTGGGAAGGCTTTCCACTAGATGTTGGAACATTGCTGCTATAACAGCCTCCACTCTTCTGGGAAGGCTTTCCACTACATGTTGGAACATTGCTGCTATAACAGCCTCCACTCTTCTGGGAAGGCTTTCCACTAGATGTTGGAACATTGCTGCGGGGACTTGCTTCCATTCAGCCACAAGAGCAATGGAGTAGCATAGTGTCTGTAGTAGCACCGTGTCTGTAGTAGCATAGTGTCTGTAGTAGCACAGTGTCTGTAGTAGCATAGTGTCTGTAGTAGCATAGTGTCTGTAGTAGCACAGTGTCTGTGTAGTAGCATCGTGTCTGTAGTAGCATAGTGTCTGTAGTACCATAGTGTCTGTAGTAGCACAGTGTCTGTGTAGTAGCACAGTGTCTGTAGTAGCATAGTGTCTGTAGTAGCACAGTGTCTGTAGTAGCATAGTGTCTGTAGTAGCATATTGTCTGTGGAGTAGCATAGTGTCTGTAGTAGCATAGTGTCTGTAGTAGCATAGTGTCTGTAGTAGCATAGTGTCTGTAGTAGCATAGTGTCTGTAGTAACATAGTGTCGGTAGTAGCATAGTGTCTGTAGTAGCATAGTATCTGTAGTAGCATAGTGTCTGTAGTAGCATAGTGTCTGTAGTAGCATAGTGCCTGTAGTAGCATAGTGCCTGTAGTAGCATAGTGTCTGTTGTACCATAGTGTCTGGAGTAGCATAGTGTCTGTAGTAGCATAGTGTCTGTAGTACCATAGTGTCTGTAGTACCATAGTGTCTGGAGTAGCATAGTGTCTGTGGTAGCATATCATCTGTGGAGTAGCATAGTGTCTGTAGTAGCTTAGTTTCTGTAGTAGATATAGTGTCTTTAGTAGCATAGTGTCTGTAGTAACATATCGTCTGTGGAGTAGCATAGTGTCTGTAGTAGCTTAGTTTCTGTAGTAGATATAGTGTCTGTAGTAGCACAGTGTCTGTAGTAGCACAGTGTCTGTAGTAGCATAGTGTCTGTAGTAGCACAGTGTCTGTAGTAGCACAGTGTCTGTAGTAGCATAGTGTCTGTAGTAGCATAGTGTCTGTAGTAGCACAGTGTCTGTAGTAGCACAGTGTCTGTAGTAGCCTAGTGTCTGTAGTAGCACAGTGTCTGTAGTAGCACAGTGTCTGCAGTAGCATAGTGTCTGTAGTAGCACAGTGTCTATAGTAGCATAGTGCCTGTAGTAGCACAGTGTCTGTAGAAGCACAGTGTCTGCAGTAGCATAGTGTCTGTAGTAGCACAGTGTCTATAGTAGCATAGTGCCTGTAGTAGCACAGTGTCTGTAGTAGCACAGTGTCTGTAGTAGCACAGTGTCTATAGTAGCATAGTGCCTGTAGTAGCACAGTGTCTGTAGTAGCACAGTGTCTGTAGTAGCATAGTGTCTGTAGTAGCACAGTGTCTGTAGTAGCATAGTGCCTGTAGTAGCACAGTGTCTGTAGTAGCACAGTGTCTGTAGTAGCATACTGTCTATAGTAGCATTACGTCTCTCCACTGTGATAGATGCAGGTAACCATGAGTTTTCAGGCACAGAAATGTCTGCCATTGGCCAGGTGTGTTTTATAGGCTATACAGTACATTGGTAGAGACCCCTGTTATCATTAGCTGTCCCCTGCTGATAGTGTGATAGTGTAGGTTTTAAGGTCAGCGCAGTGTCCAGAGGATTACTCCGCTGATAAATGATCAGACTGTATTAGTGATTTAAATACTTCCTCCAGCTAATTCAAGACGAGACCGAGGTACTTGTTGTTGGAGCCAAAGCACAGAAAGATATTCTGGCTGCACATTTCAATTCAAGGGCAATAAACATAAAAACACCAAGTAGGAAAAAACTGTCCCCAGCTGTTCAGAATGCATGGGACTTAGAGAGCCACTATATCAATCCCATTCATTATGATCATTAATTGTCCTCTGTTCATAGTCTGATAGTCAAGGTTGACATGTGGATGCAGTTATTTCCTCCAGTCCACTACAGTCCCAGCTCTAACTATCGGTCACTTATATTTGATTAACAACCCACTTGTCCCTTAATTCAAATGCCGTCACAGATCATCAAAGGACCTTCATGGCCAACAGACCTGCCTCTCTGTCCCCGATCCATACACCTGCCTCTCTGTCCCCGATCCATACACCTGCCTCTCTGTCCCCGATCCATACACCTGCCTCTCTATCCCCGATCCATACACCTGCCTCTCTGTCCCCGATCCATACACCTGCCTCTCTGTCCACGATCCATACACCTGCCTCTCTATCCCCGATCCATACACCTGCCTCTCTGTTTCCGATCCATACACCTGCCTCTCTGTCCCCGATCCATACACCTGCCTCTCTGTCCCCGATCCATACACCTGCCTCTCTGTCCCCGATCCATACACCTGCCTCTCTGTCCCCGATCCATACACCTGCCTCTCTGTCCCCAATCCATACACCTGCCTCTCTGTCCCCGATCCATACACCTGCCTCTCTGTCCCCGATCCATACACCTGCCTCTCTGTCCCCGATCCATACACCTGCCTCTCTGTCCCCGATCCATACACCTGCCTCTCTGTCCCCGATCCATACACATGGCCAACAGACCTGACTCTCTCTCCCAGATCCATACACATGGCCAACAGACCTGCCTCTCTGTCTCCGATCCATACACATGGCTCTCTATCCCGATCCATACACATGGCTCTCTGTCTCCGATCCATACACCTGCCTCTCTGTCCCCGATCCATACACCTGCCTCTCTGTCTCCGATCCATACCCCTGCCTCTCTGTCTCCGATCAATACACCTGCCTCTCTGTCTCCGATCCATACACCTGCCTCTCTGTCCCCGATCCATACACATGGCCAACAGACCTGACTCTCCGTCCCCGATCCATACACATGGCCAACAGACCTGCCTCTCTGTCCCCGATCCATACACCTGCCTCTCTGTCTCCGATCCATACACATGGCTCTCTATCCCCGAGCCATACACATGGCTCTCTGTCCCCGATCCATACACATGGCTCTCTGTCTCCGATCCATACACATGGCTCTCTGTCCCCGATCCATACACATGCCTCTCTGTCCCCGATCCATACACATGGCCAACAGACCTGCCTCTCTTATTCCGATCCATACACATGGCCAACAGACCTGCCTCTTTGTTCCCGATCCATACACATGCCTCTCTGTCCCCGATCCATACACATGGCCAACAGACCTGCCTCTCTGTCCCCGATCCATACCCATGGCCAACAGACCTGCCTCTCTGTCCCCGATCCATACACATGGCCAACAGACCTGCCTCTCTGTCCCCAATCCATACACCCTCTTCTCTGTCCCCGATCCATACACATTGCTCTCTGTCCCCGATCCATACACATGGCTCTCTGTCTCCGATCCATACACCTGCCTCTCTGTCCCCGATCCATACACATGGCCAACAGACCTGCCTCTCGGTCCCCGATCCATACACATGCCTCTCTGTCCCCGATCCATACACATGGCCAACAGACCTGCCTCTCTGTCCCCGATCCATACCCATGGCCAACAGACCTGCCTCTCTGTCCCCGATCCATACCCATGGCCAACAGACCTGCCTCTCTGTCCCCGATCCATACACATGGCCAACAGACCTGCCTCTCTGTCCCCGATCCATACACCTGCCTCTCTGTCCCCGATCCATACACATGGCCAACAGACCTGCCTCTCTGTCCCCGATCCATACCCATGGCCAACAGACCTGCCTCTCTGTCCCCGATCCATACCCATGGCCAACAGACCTGCCTCTCTGTCCCCGATCCATACACATGGCCAACAGACCTGCCTCTCTGTCCCTGATCCATACACCTGCCTCTCTGTCCCGATCCATACACATGGCTCTCTGTCCCTGATTCATACACATGGC
>NC_056459.1:37616992-37634492 GCF_018296145.1 Oncorhynchus tshawytscha
GTATATAGTCTCGCTATTGTTATTTTACTGCTGCTCTTTAATTACTTGTTACTTTTATTTCTTATTCTTATTCATTTTTTATTTTTATTTTTTACTGCATTGTTGGTTAAGGGCTCGTAAGTAAGTATTTCACTTCTATGTTGTATACGGCACGTGTGACTAATACAATTTGATTTGATCTAACTCAATTCAATTCAATTCAAGGGCTTTATTGGCATGGGAAACATGTGTTAACATTGCCAAAGCAAGTGAGGTAGACAACATACAAAGTGAATATATAAAGTGAAAAACAACAAAAATGAACAGTAAAAACTAACTCTAACTCTCTCTCTCTTTTCCTTCCCCTCCCTATCCCCTATCCCCCCCTCCATCCCCGCTCTCCCTTCCTCCAGTCTCGTGCTTCTTCAACTTCACAACCCCCTCTGGGGTGCTGCTGTCCCCAAACTACCCCCAGGAATATGGAAACAATATGCACTGTGTGTGGCTCATCATCACCAAGCCAGAGAGTAGGATTAACCTGGCCTTCAATGACCTCAGCATGGAGAAGCAGTTTGACTTCCTCAGCGTCAAAGACGGTGGCAAGGTTATCAAATCAAATCAAATCAAATCAAATTTTATTTGTCACATACACATGGTTAGCAGATGTTAATGCGAGTGTAGCGAAATGCTTCTGTGCTTCTAGTTCCGACAATGCAGTAATAACGAGCAAGTAATCTAACTAACAATTCCCAAAAAAACTACTGTCATACACAGTGTAAGGGGATAAAGAATATGTACATAAGGATATATGAATGAGTGATGGTACAGAGCAGCATAGGCAAGATACAGTAGATGATATCGAGTACAGTATATACATATGAGATAAGTATGTAAACCAAGTGGCATAGTTAAAGTGGCTAGTGATACATGTATTACATAAGGATGCAGTCGATGATATAGAGTACAGTATCAACGTATGCATATGAGATGAACAATGTAGGGTAAGTAACATTATATAAGGTAGCATTGTTTAAAGTGGCTAGTGATATATTTACATCATTTCCCATCGATTCCCATGATTAAAGTGGCTGGAGTAGAGTCAGTGTCATTGACAGTGTGTTGGCAGTAGCCACTCAATGTTAGTGGTGGCTGTTTAACAGTCTGATGGCCTTGAGATAGAAGCTGTTTTTCAGTCTCTCGGTCCCAGCTTTGATGCACCTGTACTGACCTCGCCTTCTGGATGGCAGCGGGGTGAACAGGCAGTGGCTCGGGTGGTTGATGTCCTTGATGATCTTTATGGCCTTCCTGTAGCATCGGGTGGTGTAGGTGTCCTGGAGGGCAGGTAGTTTGCCCCCCGGTGATGCGTTGTGCAGACCTCACTACCCTCTGGAGAGCCTTACGGTTGAGGGCGGTGCAGTTGCCATACCAGGCGGTGATACAGCCCGCCAGGATGCTCTCGATTGTGCATCTGTAGAAGTTTGTGAGTGCTTTTGGTGACAAGCCGAATTTCTTCAGCCTCCTGAGGTTGAAGAGGCGCTGCTGCGCCTTCCTCACGATGCTGTCTGTGTGAGTGGACCAATTCAGTTTGTCTGTGATGTGTATGCCGAGGAACTTAAAACTTGCTACCCTCTCCACTACTGTTCCATCGATGTGGATGGGGGGTGTTCCCTCTGCTGTTTCCTGAAGTCCACAATCATCTCCTTAGTTTTGTTGACGTTGAGTGTGAGGTTATTTTCCTGACACCACACTCCGAGGGCCCTCACCTCCTCCCTGTAGGCCGTCTCGTCGTTGTTGGTAATCAAGCCTACCACTGTTGTGTCGTCCGCAAACTTGATGATTGAGTTGGAGGCGTGCATGGCCACGCAGTCGTGGGTGAACAGGGAGTACAGGAGAGGGCTCAGAACGCACCCTTGTGGGGCCCCAGTGTTGAGGATCAGCGGGGAGGAGATGTTGATGTTGTTGCCTACCCTCACCACCTGGGGGCGGCCCGTCAGGAAGTCCAGTACCCAGTTGCACAGGGCGGGGTCGAGACCCAGGGTCTCGAGCTTGATGACGAGCTTGGAGGGTACTATGGTGTTGAATGCCGAGCTGTAGTCGATGAACAGCATTCTCACATAGGTATTCCTCTTGTCCAGATGGGTTAGGGCAGTGTGCAGTGTGGTTGAGATTGCATCGTCTGTGGACCTATTTGGGCGGTAAGCAAATTGGAGTGGGTCAAGGGTGTCAGGTAGGGTGGAGGTGATATGGTCCTTGACTAGTCTCTCAAAGCACTTCATGATGACAGATGTGAGTGCTACGGGGCGGTAGTCGTTTAGCTCAGTTACCTTAGCTTTCTTGGGAACAGGAACAATGGTGGCCCTCTTGAAGCATGTGGGAACAGCAGACTGGTATAGGGATTGATTGAATATGTCCGTAAACACACCGGCCAGCTGGTCTGCGCATGCTCTGAGGGCGTGGCTGGGGATGCCGTCTGGGCCTGCAGCCTTGCGAGGGTTAACACGTTTAAATGTCTTACTCACTTCGGCTGCAGTGAAGGAGAGACCGCATGTTTCCGTTGCAGGCCGTGTCAGTGGCACTGTATTGTCCTCAAAGCGGGCAAAAAGTTATTTAGTCTGCCTGGGAGCAAGACATCCTGGTCCGTGACTGGGCTGGGTTTCTTCCTGTAGTCCGTGATTGACTGTAGACCCTGCCACATACCTCTTGTGTCTGAGCCGTTGAATTGAGATTCTACTTTGTCTCTGTACTGGCGCTTAGCTTGTTTGATAGCCTTGCGGAGGGAATAGCTGCACTGTTTGTATTCAGCCATGTTACCAGACACCTTGCCCTGATTAAAAGCAGTGGTTCGTGCCTTCAGTTTCACACGAATGCTGCCATCAATCCACGGTTTCTGGTTAGGGAATGTTTTAATCGTTGCTATGGGAACGACATCTTCAACGCACGTTCTAATGAACTTGCACACCGTATCAGCGTATTCGTCAATGTTGTTGTCTGACGCAATACGAAACATCTCCCAGTCCACGTGATGGAAGCAGTCTTGGAGTGTGGAGTCAGCTTGGTCGGACCAGCGTTGGACAGACCTCAGCGTGGGAGCTTCTTGTTTTAGTTTCTGTCTGTAGGCAGAGATCAACAAAATGGAGTCGTGGTCAGCTTTTCCGAAAGGGGGCGGGGCAGGGCCTTACATGCGTCGCGGAAGTTAGAGTAACAATGATCCAGGGTCTTTCCACCCTGGTTGCGCAATCGATATGCTGATAAAATTTAGGGAGTCCTGTTTTCATATTAGCCTTGTTAAAATCCCCAGCTACAATGAATGCAGCCTCCGGATAAATCGTTTCCAGTTTGCAGAGAGTTAAATAAAGTTCGTTCAGAGCCATCGATGTGTCTGCTTGGGGGATATATACGGCTGTGATTTTAATCGAAGAGAATTCTCTTGGTAGATAATGCGGTCTGCATTTGATTGTGAGGAATTCTAAATCAGGTGAACAGAAGGATTTGAGTTCCTGTATGTTTCTTTCATCACACCATGTCACGTTGGCCATAAGACATACGCCCCCGCCCCTCTTCTTACCAGAAAGATGTTTGTTTCTGTCGGCGCGATGCGTGGAGAAACCCGCTGGCTGCACCGCTTCGGATTGCGTCTCTCCAGTTAGCCATGTTTCCGTGAAGCAGAGAACGTTACAGTCTCTGATGTCCCTCTGGAATGCTACCCTTGCTCGGATTTCATCAACCTTGTTGTCAAGAGACTGGACATTGGCAAGAAGAATGCTAGGGAATGCTTTCCAGGTTATGTTTCAATCGATCAGTCAATTCAAAACAATTCAATTCAAACAAATCATTCAGAGAATTCAGGTAGCCTAGTGGTTAGGACATTGGACTAGTGAACCCCTCTCTCTCTACCTCTCTCTCTCTCTCTACCTCTCTATCTCTACCTCTCTTTCTCTCTACCCCTTTTCTCTCTCTCTCTCTCTCTCTCTCTCTCTCTCTCTCTCTCTACCCTCTCTCTCTCTACCCCTCTCTCTCTCTTTCTTTCTCTCTACCCCCCTCTCTCTCTACCTCTCTCTCTCTCTCTCTCTCTCTACCTCTCTATCTCTACCTCTCTTTCTCTCTACCCCTCTCTCTCTCTCTCTACCTCTCTCTCTACCTCTCTCTCTACCTCTCTCTTTCTCTCTACCGCTCTCTCTCTACCTGTCTCTCTCTACCTCGCTACCCCTCTCTCTCTCCACCTCTCTTTCTCTCTACCCCCTCTCTCTCAATTCAATTCAATTCAATTCAAGGGCTTTATTGGCATGGGAAACATGTGTTAACATTGCCAAAGCAAGTGCAGTAGATAATATATAAAGTGAATCTCTCTCACTCTCTCTCTCTCTCTCTATGCCTCTCTCTATGCCTTTCTCTACCCCAGGCTGAGTCTCCCATCCTGGGTACGTTCTCTGGTGACGTGCTGCCAGCTCCCATCACCACCAGTGCCCACGTGGCACGCCTGGAGTTCCTGACTGACCACACCTACACAGAACGAGGGTTCAACATCACCTTCACCAGTAAGTGGGTGGAGGGGCGGTCTGTGTGTGATAGGGAGGGGTGGGCGAGCGGGGGAGGAATGATACTACTGTGATGTATTTATAGTTAAAATAGCACCACATTGTCTATCAGGGAAGTACTTTTTGTCTATGTTTTGTCATAGACCTCTTAGCTGTTTTCAAATACTCACATTAACCGCACTATTTGTGACGTGAATTGAGTATATAGTTTGCTTATTGGTCATAGTATTGATAATGTTAACATGCCAAAAGTTGCCGGATGTCATACTAAATTTGCACAAAAAAAAAGAAGTATATATGCAGAGGACATTATTTCCATACTTTAGGGACAATAATGCAATTCTTCAGGAAATGGGCGTGGCTTCACATCATTTTCAGATTTTAAGAAAATGGCGGAAAATATGCAGCTGAAGTCCAACGAGATCGAAATTCAACTAATTATGACAAGAAAAGTTAAGAAAATGTTGAGCAATGTAATAAAGTAACAACTTTTAAGTAAGTTATCTTACATGTTGGCTGACAATTTGTTAGCTACGCTGTCCTTACGAACAACATAGCATATCATTACAGCAGTATGTTGCTAGCTAGCTACCTAATGTTAGTTGGCTACTTATACATCAAACTTGCCAGTATATTAACTCTAGGCTATCGAACTAACTACACAATGTTTATTGACTTGATTATTATTATTGTGCGTCTCTATGGACATTCTGGTGCTTTTGTAAATTCGCTCTGGCTATCGACTCCGATTTCAGAGCACTCTCTTCTGAATGTACCAGAGTGCAGAATAATGAATTTATGAGCGCTCATCACATGTTGAATATGGCCGGTGTCAGTAAACGTTGGCCAAAAAGTGTGGTCAGAGTGGTCTGATTTGTGTCTTGAAGTAGCTAGCAAGCTAGCCAACGTTAGCTTGGGTGCTTGACTGCCGTTGTAAGGCCAGAACGCTTGAATCAACCCCACTCCTCAGCCCGAGCATCCAGTCTAGGCTCTGAATTTACAAACAGACAAACTGAGAACGCTCTGAATTTACAAGCGGATTGAATTTAAGAACACACCCGAAGTTGTAAAATGTCTAACTAGTAATTTGTTATGCCAACTAGCTAGTAAGAGGTTGCATAGCAACAGCATCAACTTCCGGGTAGACAGGCGAAGAGCCAGTATGCTCAACTGAAAGGAAACGGTTCATTTACAGTATACTAAATTGAACCAACAGTATACAGCATGCAGTATACACTTATTAAGTATGTCATATACAGTATGTGAGTATGGTTTTTCAAACACAGCTCTTGTATTTTTTTGTCCGCCTTTGTGTGTTAGGGTTAGGCACGTCCACATATGTTTGTGTGTGTGTGTGTGTGTGTGTGTGTGCGTGTGTGTGTGTTGTGTGTGTGTGTGTGTGTGTGTGTGTGTGCGTGTGTGTGTGTGTGTGTTGTGTGTGTGTGTGTTCTGTGTGTGTGTGTGTGTGTGTGTGTGTGTGTGTGTGTGTGTGTGTGTGTGTGTGTGTGTGTGTGTGTGTGTGTGTGTGTGTGTGTGTGTGTGTGTGTGTGTGTGTGTGTGTGTGTGTGTGTGTGTGTGTGTGTGTGTGTGTGTATGACTTGTTAAATAGCACTATGAAGTCCTCTATGTCAGATCCTCTGTCTGTCTCTCAGAGTGTTGTTGTTCTTCTCCCCAACGGCACCCTTCCTTCAGTCTCCTCCTCGTCTCCTATTTCCATTCCCTTTCAACAGAGCTAGACCTGGGATACAAAACTAGACAAAACCTGCATTTTCGAAACTCAGACATCGTCCCATCCTCATTAAATTGTCTTCCCACAGACATGACTGGCTGTGCTCTGTTCTGTTCTCAGCTGCTCTAATAAAGACTTAGAGTTGGGTATTGTGGGTATTGTTGGGTATTGTTGGTATTTTAGGGTTTGGTTGGGTAATGTGGGTATTGTTGGGTATTGTTGGTATTTTAGGGTTTTGTTGGTATTGTGGTTATTGTGGGTATTGTAGGTAGTGTGGGTATTGTTGGGTGTTGTTGGGTATTGTTGGATATTGTGGGTATTGTTGGTATTGTGGGTATTGTTGGGTATTGTGGGTATTGTGGGTGTTGTTGGGTATTGTGGGTATTATTGGGTGTTGTTGGGTATTGTTGGGTATTGTAGGTATTGTTGGTATTGTAGGTATTGTGGGTATTGTAGGTATTGTGGGTATTGTGGGTATTGTTGGGTACTATTGGGTGTTGTTGGATATTGTGGATATTGTGGGTATTGTGGGTATTGTAGGTATTGTGGGTATTATTGGGTATTGTTGGGTATTGTTGGGTATTGTAGGGCATTGAGAGGAGTAGGTAGGTATGAAATGGTCCTGGATCTAGAATTAAGACAATGTAAAAGAAATCCAGACGTAATTTATGTGGATATAATTGATCTCCTCAAGACAGTTGTGAATTACGCCAAACGGACAGTTACGTTGGCATACAGTTGTAACTTGTTTAGTAGACAATTCATACCTTTTTAATGTTACATGTGGTTAAAACCCACCAGAGTCGATGTCCGCACCTCCGCAGACATCTAATTGGAAAATTATGAAAAATATCCTCTGTTGCATTGTTTAAATGCATCTCAATATACCGATGTCGCACTTCCGCTTCTGCGGTGAAAGGTGACAGAGCAGGTGTGGCCATTTGTCATAAAACTGTCTGTAATGGTTTTGGACGGCAAAACTAATGTATTATGACCCT
Organism: Oncorhynchus tshawytscha; assembly: GCF_018296145.1. Lineage (NCBI taxonomy): Eukaryota > Metazoa > Chordata > Actinopteri > Salmoniformes > Salmonidae > Oncorhynchus > Oncorhynchus tshawytscha. The sequence continues at coordinate 37,624,234 of NC_056459.1, forward strand.
GTTATGGAAAGATGAGACTCTCACAAACACGATGGTGTTCTCGGTTCTCAGTTTTCCCCCATTAGTGCCTTGCGACTCGTCTACAGTCGGTACAGCCGATCTGCAAACTTCTTTGTAGCGTCTCAACAGTTTGAGCTGCACACGAATATGACTCCTCTGAGGAACACGTACATACGTGTGGGTTTGATCTATGAACGCACACAGACTTGTCTGAAGGTCCCCCGGTACAGGGTGAAAACCTTTATGGAAGTATGTATGGAGACTGTTTAGTTCCAAAGAATTAAGTTCAATAAATAAATAAATCAATGTTTCCTGATCTTTCTTAAATCTCTCAGATATAGGACAGATACTTAAGAAAAAACTCTCTTTGGATTTTTCAATGTGTTTCTATGGGGGGGACTATCTGTTGTTCAATGTGTTTCTATGGGCTAATAGCAGTAAGGACTATCTGTTATTCAATGTGTCTCTATGGGCTAATAACAGTAAGGACTATCTGTTGTTCAATGTGTTTCTAATAGCAGTAAGGACTATCTGTTATTCAATGTGTTTCTATTGGCTAATAGCAGTAAGGACTATCTGTTATTCAATGTGTTTCTAATAGCAGTAAGGACTATCTGTTATTCAATGTGTTTCTATTGGCTAATAGCAGTAAGGATTATCTGTTATTCAATGTGTTTCTATTGGCTAATAGCAGTAAGGACTATCTGTTATTCAATGTGTTTCTATTGGCTAATAGCAGTAAGGACTATCTGTTATTCAATGTGTTTCTATGGGCTAATAGCAGTAAGGACTATCTGTTATTCAATGTGTTTCTAATAGCAGTAAGGACTATCTGTTATTCAATGTGTTTCTAATAGCAGTAAGGACTATCTGTTATTCAATGTGTTTCTAATAGCAGTAAGTCCAGATTTTTTTTCTTCATCAAATCATTTTTATTTATGTTTTTTATACTTCAAGGGGTCTTAAAATTTCAAAGCAAATATCAAAATGATCCTTGATATGACCTTCTTGAAACAATTACGTTATGCTTTGATGTCTTCACTGTTATTCAACGATGTAGAACAAAAAACGAAAATAAAAACCCGGGAAATTAGAGTGTCCAAACTTTTGACTGGTACTGTACATAGAAATACATGTTGTAAATACGACAGGGTTTCTAGTGGGTTTCCTAGTCAAATACGACAGGGTTTCCTAGTGGTTAGAGCGTTAGACTAGTAACCGAAAGGTTGCACGTTCAAATCCCAGAGCTGACAAGGTACAAATCTGTCGTTCTGCCCCTGAACAAGGCAGTTTTGCTATTTTAATTAACTGACTTGCCTAGTTAAATAAAGGTAAAATAAAAATAAGAATTACACCAACACAGTATGCTGTAATACATGCAATAGGGAAAACACCTGTACAGTGACTAACATCTAATCTGATCACACGTATTCACGGTGTGAAGGAACCCAGCTACACACCTCATCCTACCCACAATGCATTCAGTTCCTAGCGAGTGTTTGTCAGTTCACCCGACTGTAAAATTCCAAAATGCGTCAAAAATTGTACTTTTTTTACTCAATAGTGCACTACATAGTGAATAGGGCACTACATAATGAATAGGGTACTACATAATGAATAGGGCACTACATAGTGAATAGGGTACTACATAATGAATAGGGCACTACATAGTGAATAGGGTACTACATAATGAGTAAGGCACTACATAGTGAATAGGGCACTACATAGTGAATAGGGTACTACAAAATGAATAGGGCACTACATAGTGAATAGGGTACTACATAATGAGTAAGGCACTACATAGTGAATAGGGCACTACATGGTGAATAGGGTTCTACATAACGAATAAGGCACTACATAGTGAATAGGGTAATACATAGTGAATAGGGCACTACATGGTGAATAGGGTTCTACATAATGAGTAAGGCACTACATAGTGAATATGGTTCTACATAATGAGTAAGGCACTACATAGTGAATAGGGTACTACATAATGAGTAAGGCACTACATAGTGAATAGGGCACTACATAATGAGTAAGGCACTACATAGTGAATAGGGAACTACATAATGAATAAGGCACTATATAGTGAATAGGTAACTATATAATGAATTAGGCACTACATAGTGAATAGGGTACTACATAATGAGTAAGTCACTACATAGTGAATAGGGCACTACATAATGGACAAGGCACTACATAGTGAATAGGGCTCAATATAGTGAATTGGTCACTACATAATGAATAAGGCACTCCATAGTGAATTGGGAACTACATAATGAATAAGGCACTACATAATGAATAAGGCGCTACATAATGAATAAGGCACTACATAATGAATAAGGCACTACATAATGAATAGGGCACTACATAATGAATAGGGCACTACATGGTGAATAGGGCAATACATAGTGAATAGGTCATTACATAATGAATAGGGCACTACATTTTGAATAAGGCACTACATAGTGAATAGGGCACTACATAGTGAATAGGGCACTACATAGTGAATAGGGCACTACATAGTGAATAGGGCACTACATAGTGAATAGGGCACTACATAATGAATAGGGCACTACATTTTGAATAAGGCACTACATAGTAAATAGTGCACTACATAGTGAATAGGGCACTACATAGGGCACTACATAGTGAACAGGTTGCCGTTTGGCACACAGTCTATTTCAACACTGTCTTATTGACTGTGTCTAGATGCCGTGAGATATAATGATCCCCGAATCCTGCGATTTGGGAAACACGCGGACGTTAATGTATTAATTAGCGAATATGATAAATAAAGACACAATGTTGTGAATGAACGTCAAGACCTGTTAATTGAAGCCGACAGCTATTTCTCTCCGAGCAGCATGTCTCCTCTCACAGGCAAACCAGTTTTTGGGGGCGGGGTTTAGGGCAGGACTCATTCCATCAGTCATGTTAATTAAGCAGCCTGCCAAACTATATGGAGGAGATTGTTGGTGGTGTGCGTGTGCTTGTATGCGTGTGAATGGCGGTGATTGTTGGTGGTTTAATAAATAAGATGATGGTGATGGATGATGTTCCCAGTCCAATCAGGATGCAGAGAATAATGAAGAGGAATTCAGCAACCCCAACATGTCACCCCTGTGCTGTGTGGATGGTGTGTGTGTGTGTGTGTGTGTGTGTGTGTGTGTGTGTGTGTGTGTGTGTGTGTGGAGGTGGAGGTGGTTTTGATTGGAGATGTATTTATTATTTTTAAATGTGACATTTTTCTGTACTGTTACATATTTTTCTCTATTTCGTGATATCCAATTGGCAGTTATAGTCCCATCTCTGCAACTCCCCAAAACCCTTACAAACCCTCCACCCAATCCAACCCCCCCCACCACATTCAACTCCACCCCCCCCCAGCCCATCCAACCCCCATCACATCCAACTCCCCCAGCCCATCCACCCCCCATCATATTCAATCCCCCCACCAGCCCATCCAACCCCCCACCACAGCCAACTCCCCAGCCCATCCAACTCCAACCCCCACCACATTCAACTCCACCCCCCCCAGCCCATCCAACCCCCATCACATCCAACTCCCCCAGCCCATCCACCCCCATCATATTCAATCCCCCACCAGCCCATCCAACCCCCATCACATCCAACTCCACCAGCCCATCCAACCCCCAACAGCCCATCCAACTCCCCATCACATCCAACTCCCCAGCCCATCCAACCCCCAACAACCCATCCAGCCCCCTATCACATCCAACTCCCCCAGCCCATCCAACCCCCAAAAGCCCATCCAACTCCCCATCTCATCCAACTCCAACTCCACCCACCCCAACCCATCCAACCCCCACCAGCCCATCCAACCCCCCCCCATCACATCCAACTCCCCCAGCCCATCCAAACCCCCACCACATCCAACCCCACCAGCCCATCCAACTCCACCCCCACCAGCACATCCAACCCCCAGCCCATCCAACTCCTGCCCCCAGCCCATCCAACCCCCCAGCCCATCCAACTTCCCCAGCCCATTCAACCCCCCACCACATCCAACTCCCCAGCCCATCCAACTCCACCCCCAGCCCATCCAACCCCCCACCAGCCCATCCAACCCCCCCCACTCCCCAGCCCATCCAACCCCCACCAGCCCATCAACCCCCACCACCTAACTCCCCAGCCCATCCAACCCCCCCAGCCCATCCAACCCCCCCAGCCCATCCAACCCCCCAACATCCACCCCCAGCCCATCCAACCCCCCCCATCACTCCCCAGCCTATCCCCCACCCCCAGCCCATCCAACCCCCATCCATTCAAGCCCATCCAACCCACCCAAGCCCATCCACCCCCACATCCAACTCCCCAGCCCATCCAACCCCCCAGCCCATCCAACTCCACCCCCCACAGCCCATCTAACCCCCATCACATCCAACTCCCCCAGTCCATCCACCCTCCCCACCACATCCAACTCCCCCAGCCCATCCACCCCCCACCACATCCAACCACACCAGCCCATCCAACCCCCCACCACAACCAACTTCCCCAGCCCATCCAACTCCATCCCCTCAGCCCATCCAACCCCCCACCAGCCCATCCAACCCCCCACCAGCCCATCCAACCCCCATCACATCCAGCTCCCCCAGCCCATCCAACCACACCAGCCCATCCAACCCCCCACCACATCCAACTCCCCCAGCCCATCCAACTCCGTCCCCCAGCCCATCCAACCCCCCACCAGCCCATCCAAACCCCCACCAGCCCATCCAACCCCCCATCACATCCAGCTCCCCCAGCCCATCCAACCCCCCACCAGCCCATCCAACCCCCATCACATCCAACTCCCCCAGCCCATCCAACCCCCTACCAGCCCATCCAACTCCCCATCACATCCAGCTCACCCCCCACCACATCCAACCCCCATCACATCAACCCCCACTAGCCCATCCAACCCCCCGCCACATCCAACCCCCAGCCCATCCAACCCCCACCACATCCAACCCCCCAGCCCATCCAACTCCCCAGCCCATCCACCCCCCCCCATCCACTCCCCCAGCCCATCCCCCCAGCCCATCCAACTCCCCAGCCCATCCAACCCCCATCACATCCAACCCCCAGCCCATCCAACTCCCCAGCCCATCCAACCCCCCAGCCCATCCAACCCCCCAGCCCATCCAACCCCCCAGCCCATCTAACCCCCCAGCCCATCCAAACCCCCACCACATCCAACTTCTTCAATCGTCATCTCTATCGTGCTGAGACAATTCATCCTTAGTGATTATTCATCATTTTCTTCAGTTACCCCTAATAACCCTGTTGACGTATCCACAATCATCTCCAAACATGCATTTCTGCTCTCATTTGTCCAAGTAACTTTCAATTACTATCAAGGGCCCTTTGACACAGATTTCTGAAGAACCCCCCCCCCCTCCAAACCCATGTCAAGACTTGTAGAAGCACCAGTCGTGAACAGATGGTCCAGTTACTACTGGAGTAGCCATGCTGTCGCCATCAGTCCATCTAGTAGTTTTACCAATATGTTTTACAGCCTCTGTATATGAGACATGAAAATTAATTATATATCTCTGTGCCTCTATCTGCAACCGGCATCCATCAAATACTAGATTGTGTCGTCGTTGTCCACCGCCCTCCCCCCCCAAAAAATTCTCAGACAATGAAACTGAGGAATCCTAAATGTACTTTCTCAGGCAAAGCCTTCTTGAACCTCAGTAGCCATCACAACGTTCCATTCCGACACATCATTACTCTTATCTGCCCTATCTTCATGCTCCTCTCAGTAGCAAGGTGTTAGGTTCTTATTTTTCAGAGTAAATACCTCACGGACATTAGAGAAGCTTTAACCAAGTTGAATTATTCCCCAAAGGTTCGACACAGCTGTATTCAGACAAAAAAAAACTTCTGATCTGTCATGTATTTAATATCTCAATGTTCAAAGTTTAGCCCGGATCCAACAAAGGTGTCTAATTTACCTAAAACTTTCGACTATAGACGATTCAGGTTCTTGAACCTCATCCCTAAATAGACCCATATCATCTGAACTATTAACCCTATTGATGGCTATCCAGCACAGCTGTTATCTCTCCAACCTTCTCTCCATATCCTCTATCGCCACATACTCACTATTCACCGCTAAAACCACCACAGCAGCAGTCTTCCTCCTCCAGCAGCAGTACTGACATGAGATGGTAGCTCCACTATAACCAGACAGGTAGCTCCACTATAACCAGACAGGTAGCTCCACTATAACCAGACAGGTAGCTCCACTATAACCAGACAGGTAGCTCCACTATAACCAGACAGGTAGCTCCACTATAACCAGACAGGTAGCTCCACTATAACCAGACAGGTAGCTCCACTATAACCAGACAGGTAGATCCACTATAACCAGACAGCCTAGTGGTTAGAGGGAGTGGCAGGTAGTATAGTGGTTAGAGGGGGGCAGGTAGTCTAGTGGTTAGAGGGGGAGGAAGGTAGCCTAGTGGTTAGAGGGGGCAGCAGGTAGCTTAGTGGTTAGAGGGGGAGGCAGGTAGCCTAGTGGTTAGAGGGGGAGGCAGGTAGCCTAGTGGTTAGAGGGGGAGACAGGTAGCCTAGTGGTTAGAGGGGGGAGCAGGTAGCCTAGTGGTTAGAGCGTTGGACCAGTAACCAAAAAGTTGATCAAATCCCAGAGCTGACAAGGTAAAAACCTACGGTTCTGCTGCTGCTGAACAAGGGATTAACCCACTGTTCCTAGACCAGTTAACCCACTGTTCCTAGACCAGTTAACCCACTGTTCCTAGACCAGTTAACCCACTGTTCCTAGACCAGTTAACCCTCTGTTCCTAGACCAGTTAACCCACTGTTCCTAGACCAGTTAACCCACTGTTCCTAGACCAGTTAACCCACTGTTCCTAGACCAGTTAACCCCACTGATCCTAGACCAGTTAACCCACTGTTCCTAGACCACTTAACCCACTGTTCCCTGAACAAGGCAGTTAACCCACTGTTCCTAGACCAGTTAACCCACTGTTCCTAGACCAGTTAACCCACTGTTCCTAGACCAGTTAACCCACTGTTCCTAGACCAGTTAACCCACTGTTCCTAGACCAGTTAACCCTCTGTTCCTAGACCAGTTAACCCACTGTTCCTAGACCAGTTAACCCACTGTTCCTAGACCAGTTAACCCACTGTTCCTAGACCAGTTAACCCCACTGTTCCTAGACCAGTTAACCCACTGTTCCTAGGCCAGTTAACCCCACTGTTCCTAGACCAGTTAACCCACTGTTCCTAGACCAGTTAACCCACTGTTCCTAGACCAGTTAACCCACTGTTCCTAGACCAGTTAACCCACTGTTCCTAGACCAGTTAACCCACTGTTCCTAGGCCAGTTAACCCCACTGTTCCTAGACCATTTAACCCACTGTTCCACTGTTCCTAGACCAGTTAACCCACTGTTCCTAGACCAGATAACCCACTGTTCCTAGACCATTTAACCCACTGTTCCTAGACCAGTTAACCCACTGTTCCTAGACCAGTTAACCCACTGTTCCTAGGCCAGTTAACCCCACTGTTCCTAGACCAGTTAACCCACTGTTCCTAGACCAGTTAACCCACTGTTCCTAGACCACTTAACCCACTGTTCCTAGACCATTTGACCCACTGTTCCTAGACCAGTTAACCCACTGTTCCTAGGCACCCACTGTTCCTAGACCACTTAACCCACTGTTCCCCTGAACAAGGCAGTTAACCCACTGTTCCTAGACCAGTTAACCCACTGTTCCTAGACCAGTTAACCCACTGTTCCTAGACCAGTTAACCCACTGTTCCTAGACCAGTTAACCCACTGTTCCTAGACCAGTTAACCCACTGTTCCTAGACCACTTAACCCACTGTTCCTAGACCATTTAACCCACTGTTCCTAGACCAGTTAACCCACTGTTCCTAGGCCAGTTAACCCCACTGTTCCTAGACCAGTTAACCCACTGTTCCTAGACCAGTTAACCCACTGTTCCTAGACCAGTTAACCCACTGTTCCTAGACCAGTTAACCCACTGTTCCTAGACCAGTTAACCCACTGTTCCTAGACCAGTTAACCAACTGTTCCTAGACCAGTTAACCCCACTGTTCCTAGACCAGTTAACCCACTGTTCCTAGGCCAGTTAACCCCACTGTTCCTAGACCAGTTAACCCACTGTTCCTAGGCCAGTTAACCCCACTGTTCCTAGACCAGTTAACCCCACTGTTCCTAGACCAGTTAACCCACTGTTCCTAGACCAGTTAACCCACTGTTCCTAGACCAGTTAACCAACTGTTCCTAAACCAGTTAACCCCACTGTTCCTAGACCAGTTAACCCACTGTTCCTAGGCCAGTTAACCCCACTGTTCCTAGACCAGTTAACCCACTGTTCCTAGGCCAGTTAACCCCACTGTTCCTAGACCAGTTAACCCACTGTTCCTAGACCAGTTAACCCACTGTTCCTAGACCACTTAACCCACTGTTCCTAGACCATTTGACCCACTGTTCCTAGACCAGTTAACCCACTGTTCCTAGGCCAGTTAACCCCACTGTTCCTAGACCAGTTAACCCACTGTTCCTAGACCAGTTAACCCACTGTTCCTAGACCAGTTAACCCACTGTTCCTAGACCAGTTAACCCACTGTTCCTAGACCAGTTAACCCACTGTTCCTAGACCAGTTAACCAACTGTTCCTAGACCAGTTAACCCCACTGTTCCTAGACCAGTTAACCCACTGTTCCTAGGCCAGTTAACCCCACTGTTCCTAGACCAGTTAACCCACTGTTCCTAGACCAGTTAACCCACTGTTCCTTGACCACTTAACCCACTGTTCCTAGACCATTTGACCCACTGTTCCTAGACCAGTTAACCCACTGTTCCTAGGCCAGTTAACCCCACTGTTCCTAGACCAGTTAACCCACTGTTCCTAGACCAGTTAACCCACTGTTCCTAGACCAGTTAACCCACTGTTCCTAGACCAGTTAACCCACTGTTCCTAGACCATTTAACCCACTGTTCCTAGACCAGTTAACCCACTGTTCCTAGACCATTTAACCCACTGTTCCACTGTTCCTAGACCAGTTAACCCACTGTTCCTAGACCATTTAACCCACTGTTCCACTGTTCCTAGACCAGTTAACCCACTGTTCCTAGACCAGTTAACCCACTGTTCCTAGACCATTTAACCCACTGTTCCTAGACCAGTTAACCCACTGTTCCTAGACCAGTTAACCCACTGTTCCTAGACCAGTTAACCCACTGTTCCTAGACCATTTAACCCACTGTTCCTAGACCATTTAACCCACTGTTCCTAGACCAGTTAACCAACTGTTCCTAGACCAGTTAACCCACTGTTCCTAGACCATTTAACCCACTGTTCCTAGACCAGTTAACCCACTGTTCCTAGACCATTTAACCCACTGTTCCACTGTTCCTAGACCAGTTAACCCACTGTTCCTAGACCAGTTAACCCACTGTTCCACTGTTCCTAGACCAGTTAACCCACTGTTCCTAGACCAGTTAACCCACTGTTCCTAGACCAGTTAACCCACTGTTCCTAGACCAGTTAACCCACTGTTCCTAGACCAGTTAACCCACTGTTCCTAGACCATTTAACCTACTGTTCCTAGACCATTTAACCCACTGTTCCTAGACCATTTAACCCACTGTTCCTAGACCAGTTAACCCACTGTTCCTAGACCAGTTAACCCACTGTTCCTAGACCATTTAACCCACTGTTCCTAGACCAGTTAACCCACTGTTCCTAGACCATTTAACCCACTGTTCCACTGTTCCTAGACCAGTTAACCCACTGTTCCTAGACCAGTTAACCCACTGTTCCTAGACCATTTAACCCACTGTTCCTAGACCAGTTAACCCACTGTTCCTAGACCAGTTAACCCACTGTTCCTAGACCAGTTAACCCACTGTTCCTAGACCAGTTAACCCACTGTTCCTAGACCATTTAACCCACTGTTCCACTGTTCCTAGACCAGTTAACCCACTGTTCCTAGACCATTTAACCCACTGTTCCACTGTTCCTAGACCAGTTAACCCACTGTTCCTAGACCAGTTAACCCACTGTTCCTAGACCATTTAACCCACTGTTCCTAGACTGTCATTGAAAATAAGAATTGGTTCTGACTTGCCTTGTTAAATAAAGGTAAAAATACTGACTTCTACTTTGATTTTGACCCCCCCTTTATTCAGTGAAATGTTATTCCATTTCTTTTAGTCACATGTCTGTGGAACTTGTTCAGTTTATGTCTCAGTT
>NC_056459.1:37639492-37646992 GCF_018296145.1 Oncorhynchus tshawytscha
GCCTATTTCTCTCTAGCCTATTTCTCTCTAGCCTATTTCTCTCTAGCCTATTTCTCTCTAGCATATATCTCTCTAGCATATTTCTCTCTAGCCTATATCTCTCTAGCCTATTTCTCTCTAGCCTATTTCTCTCTAGCCTATATCTCTCTAGCCTATTTCTCTCTAGCCTATTTCTCTCTAGCATATTTCTCTCTAGCCTATTTCTCTCTAGCATATATCTCTCTAGCATATTTCTCTCTAGCCTATTTCTCTCTAGCATATATCTCTCTAGCCTATTTCTCTCTAGCCTATTTCTCTCTAGCATATATCTCTCTAGCCTATTTCTCTCTAGCATATATCTCTCTAGCCTATTTCTCTCTAGCATATATCTCTCTAGCCTATTTCTCTCTAGCATATATCTCTCTAGCCTATTTCTCTCTAGCATATATCTCTCTAGCCTATTTCTCTCTAGCCTATTTCTCTCTAGCATATATCTCTCTAGCATATTTCTCTCTAGCCTATATCTCTCTAGCCTATTTCTCTCTAGCCTATTTCTCTCTAGCCTATTTCTCTCTAGCTGAGTTCTCTCTGGCATATTTCTCTCTATTTCTCTCATGTTCTGTTGGTTTTACAATCAACTTTCTTTCATTGTTTAGTAGCTAAAGACACAGTCATATTAGCAACCCATGCTAGTTGATGCTAATCCTAGTCATATTATTAACCCTTCTAGTTGATGATAATCCTAGTCATATTAGCATCGCATGCTAGTTGATGATAATCCTAGTCATATTAGCATCGCATGCTAGTTGATGATAATCCTAGTCATATTAGCATCCCATGGTAGTTGATGATAATCCTAGTCATATTAGCATCCCATGGTAGTTGATGATAATCCTAGTCATATTAGCAACCCATGGTAGTTGATGATAATCCTAGTCATATTAGCATCCCATGGTAGTTGATGATAAATCTAGTCATATTAGCATCCCATGGTAGTTGATGATAATCCTAGTCATGTTAGCAACCTATGCTAGTTGTTGATAATCCCAGTAATATTAGCATCCCATGCTAGTTGTTGCATCTTTAGATCTCCCCTGTTTCTAAATGTCTGATGGATATTTTAATTTCTGTCACATGAAACCCCTCACTTGTGCAGTTCGCTTATGACAACAGTGTTTGCCAAATACACCCACACGTAGCCTACTGCCTTGTGCACATTGTTGTGCTTATAAAGTGAACAAAAAATGATGTATCAACATTTTAAGCTAAACATTCTGATCTGTTGCATCCACCTCATTGCTTTTTAAAGTTGTAAGAAATGTTATTTGAAATGGATCGGAATTGGCTATTTCTTTCTCGCATAGAACGACAAGCTGACTAATAGAATGGGTTAACTTTTCTATTATGGGGCATAGTAGATTGACATAGGCTAGTGGTTTTGCGGTTCGTTACTTTTGGCTGAGGAAAAGTAAACGTGGAAAGCTATTCTAACATATTCAAAGTAAGCATCGTAATTTAGTAAGAAGGAAATCAAACGTTCAGCTCGCTTACAGGGAAGGATATTCAACAAGCCAAGGCACTTATACAGATGTGACTCACTTCAGGAAAGTAGGCTTATGTCGCACATCACTACTTCACAGGTGAGCTATTTGAACGTAAAACTTTTTTTTTTTTAATCAAAATGCGTAGTTTTTTTTACCTTCTGGAATAATCATGTGCCTTAATTACAAACTTGTATGCCATCTGTAAATATGAAAACAATTTCTAAATTACGAACACAGTTGGTTCACAGAAAAAGTCAGGAACCTTCCTCTAGCCATGATTGGATGAGATAATGGATGGGCTGGACATGCCGAGAGAAGAGTTCAGATTGATCTGCCATGTAGCACCCTTCTGTCTATAACATGAGCTGGTCAATATGTGTAGGTAATCCTTTCTAACACAACTTCTTTCTTTAAATAAATCACATAGCAAAGGTGCTGTTATTCACTTTTGGCATCTGTGGAATGCAAGGTGCAATTAGAGTATGATAGCTAAGGAGATGGAGGAGATTCTGTCGTTTGATTGCACATATGCAGACGGTCGAAAAGAGAACAGAGACGGCTGTTGTATAAAACACCTGTCTCCGGATTACATCTTCAAACGAAGGGTAACCATGGCATCCGTGACAGAGAGGGAGAAGCGTCCATCCATATATACAGGTAAGAGAGTCTAGCTAGCTACATTTTCAGATATTACACGTTTCTAATTTAGTCAGAAAGTCATTTTCATTTCAAGTTGGCTCGCTAGCTAAAGTTACATGTATGATCTGTGTAGTGATATTATCCGCATCTCAGAGCCATTTGCATTGCTAGTTATTGTCACGTTCTGACCATCGTTCATATGTGTTTTCCTTGTTTTAGTGTTGGTCAGGACGTGAGCTGGGTGGGCATTCTATGTTGTGTGTCTGGTTTGTCTATTTCTATGTTTGGCCTGATATGGTTCTCAATCAGAAGCAGGTGTTAGTCATTGTCTCTGATTGGGAACCATATTTAGGTAGCCTGTTTTGTGTTGGGTTTTGTGGGTGATTGTCCTTAGTGTCCTTGTTCCTGTCTATGTGTTAGGTTACACAAGTATAGGCTGTTTCGGTTTTCGTTACGTTTATTGTTTTTGTAGTGTTTGTATTTAGATTCGTGTTACGTTTGTTTATTAAATTATGGATCGCAATCTACACGCTGCATTTTGGTCCGACTCTCCTTCACACCTAGAAAACCGTTACAGAATCACCCAACTCAAACGGACCAAGCAGCGTGTCAACAGGCAGGAGCAGCCCAAAGAGGAGATGCGTAAGAAGGATTTCTGGACATGGGAGGAAATCCTCGACGGGGAGAGGACCCTGGGCTAAACCAGGGGAGTGTAGCCGCCCAAAGGTGCAGCAGGAGAAGAGGCAACAGGAGCAGCCCAAAGAGGAGTACAGTATGGACTATACTTCTTGGGAGGAGATAGACAGGTGGGCGGTCGACCCAGGGAGAGTGCCGGAGCCCGCCTGGGATTCGATGGAGCAGTGCGCGGAAGGTTACAGGAGAATGAGGTTGGCGAAGCAAGCACGGCGGCGCGGACGGAAGCCCGAGAGTCAGCCCCAAAAATTTCTTGGGGGGGGCTCACAGGGAGTATGGCTATGCCAGGTAGGAGACCTGCGCAAACTCCCTGTGCTTACCGGGGGGCTAGAGAGACCGGGCAGGCACCGTGTTATGCAGTGGTGCGCATGGTGTCCCCAGTGCGGGTGCATAGCCCGGTGCGGTATATTCCAGCTCCTCGTATCGGCCGGGCTAGAGTGGGCATCGAGCCAGGTAAGGTTGGGCAGTCTCGGTGCTCAAGAGCTCCAGTGCGCCTGCACGGTCCGGTCTATTCAGTACCACCTCCACACCCCAGCCCTCCAGTGGCAGCTCCCCGCACCAGGCTTCCTGTGCGTGTCCTCGGTCCAGTACCACCAGTACCAGCACCACGCATCAGGCCTACAGTGCGCCTCGCCTCTCCAGCGCAGCCAGAGCCTTCCTCCTCTACAGCGCTGTCAGAGTCTCCCGCCTGTTCAGCGCAGCCAGAGCTGCCAGCCTGCATGGAGCAGCCAGAGCTGTCAGTCTGCATAAAGCAGCCAGATCTGTCAGTCTGCATGGAGCAGCCAGAGATGTCAGTCTGCATGGAGCAGCCAGAGCTGCCAGTCTGCAAGGAGCTGCCAGTCTGCAAGGAGCTGCCAGTCTGCAAGGAGCTGCCAGTCTGCACAGGAGCTGCCAGTCTGCCATCGGAGCGCCGCTGTCAGTCTGCCAGTGCCGCCAGTCTGCCCAGCTGTCAGTCTGCAAGGAGCTGTCAGTCTGCAAGGAGCTGCCAGTCTGCACGGAGCTGTCAGTCTGCAAGGAGCTGTCAGTCTGCAAGAAGCTGCCAGTCTGTAAGGAGCTGTCAGTCTGCAAGGAGCTGCCAGTCTGCACGGAACCGCCAGAGCTACCAGTCTGTAAGAAGCCGCCAGAGCTGTCAGCCTACATGGAGCAGCCAGAACCGCCAGTCAGCGTGGAGCAGCCAGAGCCGCCAGTCAGCATGGAGCAGCCAGATCTTTCAGTCTGCCAGGATCCGCCAGTCAGCCAGACTCTTCCAGATCTGCCAGTCAGCCAGACTCTTCCAGATCCGTCAGTCAGCCAGACTCTTCCAGATCCGCCAGTCAGCCAGACTCTTCCAGATCTGCCAGTCAACCAGACTCTTCCAGATCTGCCAGTCAACCAGACTCTTCCAGATCCTTCAGTCAGCCAGACTCTTCCAGATCCGCCAGTCAGCCAGACTCTTCCAGATCCGCCAGTCAGCCAGACTCTTCCAGATCCGCCAGTCAGCCAGACTCTTCCAGATCCGCCAGTCAGCCAGACTCTTCCAGATCCGCCAGTCAGCCAGACTCTTCCAGATCCGCCAGTCAGCCAGACTCTTCCAGATCTGCCAGTCAGCCAGACTCTTCCAGATCTGCCAGTCAGCCAGACTCTTCCAGATCCGCCAGTCAGCCAGACTCTTCCAGATCCGCCAGTCAGCCAGACTCTTCCAAATCTGCCAGTCAGCCGGACTCTTCCAGATCCGCCAGTCAACCAGATTCTTCCAGATCTGCCAGTCAACCAGACTCTTCCAGATCCGCCAGTCAACCAGACTCTTCCAGTGCCGGCAGTCTGCCCAGCGCCGCCAGTGCCGCCAGTCTGCGCAGCGCCGCCAGTGCCGCCAGTCTGCCCAGTGCCGCCAGTCTGCCCAGTGCCGCCAGTCTGCCCAGCACCGCTAGTCTGCCCAGTGCCGCCAGTCTGCCCAGCACCGCTAGTCTGCCCAGCGCCGCCAGTGCCGTCAGTCTGCCCAGCGCCGCCAGTGCTGTCAGTCTGCCCAGCGCCGCCAGTGCCATCAGTCTGCCCAGCGCCGCCAGTGCCGTCAGTCTTCCCAGCGCTGCCAGTGCCGTCAGTCTGCCCAGCGCCGCCAGTACCGTCAGTCTGTCCAGCGCCGCAAGTGCCGCCAGTCTGCCAGGATCAGTTAGATCCGCCAGTCAGCCAGGATCCGCCAGTCTGCCAGGATTCGCCATTCAGCCAGGATCTGCCAGTCAGCCAGGATCTGCCGGAACCACCAG
The DNA here is from genome assembly GCF_018296145.1 of Oncorhynchus tshawytscha. Lineage (NCBI taxonomy): Eukaryota > Metazoa > Chordata > Actinopteri > Salmoniformes > Salmonidae > Oncorhynchus > Oncorhynchus tshawytscha. Next base: position 37,644,588 of record NC_056459.1, read on the forward strand.
CGAGCCAGGATCTGCTAGATCCATCAACCTGCCAGAGCTTCCTTTCAGTCCTGAGCTTCCTCTCAGTCCTGAGCTTCCTCTCAGTCCTGAGCTTCCTCTTGAGCTTCCCCTCAGTCCTGAGCTTCCCCTCAGTCCCGAGTTACCCCTCAGTCCTGAGCTACCTCAGTCCGGAGCTGCCCCTCAGTCCAGTGGGGTCCGTTGTTAGGTTTCCTAGGCCAAGGTTAGCGGCGAGGGTCGCCACTCAAGGGACGCTAAGGAGGTGGACTAAAACAACAAAACGCGCAGCGGGATATGAATACATCTTCTTATTTAATGAAACGAAGAACACTTAAACAAACTTACAAAACAACTAAACGAGCGTGAAGCTGTATATGATAAGTGCAGACACAGGCAACTAACACATAGACAATAAACCACTACCCAATACCCAAGGAAAATGGCTGCCTAAATATGGTTCCCAGTCAGAGACAACGATAAACAGCTGCCTCTAATTGAGAACCAATCTAGGCAACCATAGACATACATAACACCTAGACTAGTAAACACCCACAGACATACTTACCCCTAGACAGGGGCAAAAACACGTCCATCACCCATGTCTTAACTTTGACCTAACCAAAATAATAAAGCAAACAAAGAATACTAAGGTCAGGGCGTGACACCTAGCTAGTTCACATTGAACCTGTATAGCTACCTGCTAGCTAGCTATTTGTCTAAACAAAAGACTCCACTATACAAGTAAAAATTTCAATAGAATGTTCAAGATGTCACTGCTACAACTGTCAATAGACGTAGTTCATAAATTCACTCTGGCTATTTACTCTGCTTTCAGACCACTCGTCTGAGTGTGCCAGAGTGCAGAATAACTGATGAATTTAAGAACCCTTAACACCCATTCAAATTGGCCCGGTGTCAGTAAACTTCGGCAAAAAAAGCATAATTAAATTGTTGACTGCAGCGCAGTTACAGTCACCAACGTTCTGGACAAAATTAGAAATGAAGACAGCCTAACCAGCTCTGCTAAGGCGAGTAAAATGGTCAGAGTGAGGTGCTCCCTCATTTGTGTCTGGAAGTAGCTAGCAAGCTAGCCAACCTTAGCCAGTTAGCTTGGGTGCTTGACTGCTGTTGTTAGGACAGAACGTTCAGATGAACCCTACTCCCCGGCCAGAGCCTCCTGCTGTTGTTAGGACAGAACGTTCAGATGAACCCTACTCCCCGGCCAGAGCCTCCTGCTGTTGTTAGGACAGAACGTTCAGATGAACCCTACTCCCCGGCCAGAGCCTCCAGTGTCTCTCTGAACGCTCCATGAGCAAAATGCTCTGAATTTACAAAGGGACAATCTGACAACGCTCTGAGTTTACAGTCCCCCAGAGCGCACTCTGGCACTCCAGATTGAATTTAGGAACCCGTACTATAAACCAGCCTTTAGTCTTGAAATCTTTGGTTGTTTAGTACATGGCCTCACATGTGAATCATTAAAGAGATGGGTGGGGCTAAAGCTTAAGAGGGTGTGAATGATGCTGACTGGGTGTAGATAAAAAGGATGTCTCCAGTAAGTGTACCAAAACATTCAAGGGCAATTTTCTCAAAAGTGAGATTACAAGTTTAACAATTTTCAAAGCTGAATTACTTTCCCATTGTTCCTCATCTCTAGTCTATGAAATACCATTTTCTAGGTTTGAGTCTCTATGTCACGCCTTGACCATAGAGAGCCCTCGGTTCTCTATGGTGTTTAGGTCTGAGGGTGACTAGGGGGGTGTTCTAGTTCTATGTTCTAGTTATTGTATTTCTATGTTGGTGGTTTTGTATGGTTCCCAATTACAGGCAGCTGGTAATCTTTGCCTCTAATTGGGGATCATATTTAGGTAGCCATTTTTCCCACCTGGGTTTGTGGGATATTGTTTTGTGTTTGTGCATGTGCACCACTACTTTCACATTTCGTTGTTGGTTTATTGTTTTGTTTTGAAGTTTCACCGAAATAAAGAACTCTACACACACTGCGCCTTGGCCCGCTCATTACGACGTTCGTGACAGAATATCCCACCAAGCAGTGGGTGACGGAGGTGAAGGAGTTTTGGACCTGGGAAGAAATGATGGGAGGTTGTGAGACCCTTCCTTGGAAGGGGACACCAAGGATGGTGGAAGGACAGCGACGACTCTAGGGGGCCACAGAAACCCCAAGATTTGTTTTGGGGGCACGAGGGGTGGTCAGCGGAGAGTGGAAGAGTGGGTCATCAGTCCGGTGCCATCTGTGCCAGCTCCCGTACTCACCCTGAAGAGCGGGTCATCAGTCCGGTGCCATCTGTGCCAGCTCCCGTACTCACCCTGAAGAGCGGGTCATCAGTCCGGTGCCATCTGTGCCAGCTCCCGTACTCACCCTGAAGAGTGGGTCATCAGTCCGGTGC
>NC_056459.1:37651992-37674603 GCF_018296145.1 Oncorhynchus tshawytscha
CTCTCTCTCTCTCTCTCTCTCTCTCTCTCTCTCTCTCTCTCTCTCTCTCTCTCTCTCTCTCTCTGTTCACTCTCTCTTGCTATCTCTCTCTGTCTTCTCTCTCTTCTGACTCTCTGTCTCTCTCACTTTCACTCTCTCTTGCTCTCTCTGTTTCTCTTGCTACTCTCTCTCTCTCTATCTGTCTCTCTCTCTCTCTCTCTCTCTCTCTCTCTCTCTCTCTCAGGAATCTAAAGAGCGAGCTAATAAATATTTTGCTGTGCAACCTGGCATTTGTATTTGGGAGCACCAGTGCTCAGAGAAAAAAATAATCAGATATTAATTGTTACTAATAATTAGGCTTCACTTTACCACGGCCACCAAGTTCCTTGGAGCCGCTGCATGCCTCCAGTTCCCGGGCCAGGCCAAACCAAGCCCCGTCCCTTCTCACTTCAAGCAGGCAACACACCAGTTTCTCCAGGCTGTTTATTCTCTCGGGAAGCTGTCAATTTAGGAAAAACGTATTCTTCCCGAAACAAAAAACGGTGCTGTTCTTTCCACATTGTGTCTAAATACATATATATATATATATATATATAGCCTAGCTCTGTGATATATATACACAATGTAACTCCAAGTCAATCACTGTTCTTTCCACATTGTGTCTAAATATGAATCCAGATATTTTTTCTATTATTCGATTAGTTTGTTTGTAAACTAATACAGGTTAGTTTGTGTATATATCTGTAATACAGGTTAGTTTGTGTATATATCTGTAATACAGGTTAGTTTGTGTATATACAGTAGTTTTTTTGGAATTGTTAGTTAGATTACTTGCTCGTTATTACTGCATTTTGTGTATATAACATCTCATGTGTAGTACATTTGGTTAGTTTGTGTATATATCTGTAATACAGGTTAGTTTGTGTATATATCTCTAATACAGGTTAGTTTGTGTATATATCTCTAATGCAGGTTAGTTTGTGTATATATCTCTAGTACAGGTTAGTTTGTGTATATATCTCTAGTACAGGTTAGTTTGTGTATATATCTGTAATACAGGTTAGTTTGTGTATATATCTCTAGTACAGGTTAGTTTATGTATATATCTCTAGTACAGGTTAGTTTGTGTATATAGAGCTCTAATACAGGTTGATACTAGTAGTAGTGTAGATCAGCATTGTTGTTTAAATCAGATAGCCTGTCCTAAAATAGTTTTCTAAATGTAGCATATATTCAAATGTGATTAGGGTCCCCTGGGAAACACTGACCAACATTTGGTTCCTACTCAGATTGCTTTTCACCCATTGGTTGTTCCCTCAGATTCCTGCTAACCCATTGGTTGTTCCCCAGGTTTCGTACTGAGGTAAACTATGACGTGCTGGAAGTGCGTGATGGCCGGTTCCCCTCCTCGCCTCTGATTGGTAGTTACCAGGGTACCCAGGTGCCCCAGTTCCTCATCAGCACCTCCAACTTCCTGTTCCTTCTCTTTTCCACCGACAAGAGCCACTCGGACATCGGCTTCCGCATCCGTTATGAGAGTAAGACTTTGTGTTTGTATTTTATTTAGCTCATCTTAGCCACAAACAGGTAGATGATAACTACTAATGGTTCCAGAACAACCATTTGAGAAACTGTCAAATTAACCCTACATTTCTTCCTTTCCTCAATGACAAAAATTATAACCAAATATATTCCAGATTTGTCTGCCCTACCTGACAGAGCCCACCATTACAAATAACCTGCCGATAATGTATAGTACCAGTCAAAAGTTTGGACACAAGGGGTTTTTCTTTATTTTTTAAACTATTTTCTACATTGTAGAATAATAGTGAAGACATTAAAACTATGAAATAACACATGGAATCATGTAGTAACCAAAAAAGTGTTAATACAAATACATATATTTTAGATTCTTCAATGTAGCCACACTTTGCATTGATGACAGCTTTGTACACTCTTGGTGTTCTCTCAACCAGCTTCACCTGGAATGGTTTTCAAACAGTCTTGAAGAAGTTCCCACATATGGCGAGCTGGCTGCTCATCCCAAACCATCTCAACTGCGTCTCACAAAGAGACGGCGGTTGGAAACAAAAATCTCAAATTTGATGTTGAGATGTCTGTTACTTAAACTCTGTGAAGCATTTATTTGGGCTGCAATTTCTAAGGCTGGTAACTCTAATGAACTTATCCTCTACAGCAGAGGTAACTCTGGGTCTTCCTTTCTTGTGGCGGTCCTCATGAGAGACCGTTTCATCATAGCGCTTGATGGTTTTTGTGACTGCACTTGAAGAAACGTTTAAAGTTCTTGAGATTTTCCGGATTGACTGACCTTCATGTCTTAAAGTAATGATGGACTGTCGTTATTTCAGCTGTTCTTGCCATAATAGGGACTTGGTCTTTTATCAAATAGAGCTATCTTCTGTATATCTACACATTCCTTGTCACAATACAACTGATTGTCTCAAACGCATTAAGGAAAGGAAAGAAATTCCCCAAATGAACGTTTAACAAGGCACGCCTGTTAATTGGAATACATTCCAGGTGACTTCCTCCTCAAATCAAATGTTATTGGTCACATACACATGATTAGCGGATGTTAATGCAGGTGTAACGAAATGCTTGTGCTTCTAGCTCGGACAGTGCAGTAATATCTAACAAGTAATATCTAACAAACTACACAACATATACTTAACACACACAAATCAAAGTAAGAATGAATTAAGACCATATACAGTTGACGTCGGAAGTTTACATACACTTAGGATGGAGCCATTTAATCTCGTTTTTCAACCTCTCCACAAATGTCTTTTTAACAAGCTATAGTTTTGGCAAGTCAGTTAGGACATCTACTTTGTACATGACACAAGTAATTTTCCCAACAATTGTTTACAGACAGATTAATTCACAATTCCAGTGGGTCAGAAGTGTACATACATACATACACTAAGTTGACTGTGCCTTTAAACAGCTTAGAACATTCCAGAAAATTATGTCATGGCTTTAGAAGCTTCTGATATAACTTCAGTCAATTGGAGGTGTACCTGTGGATGTATTTCAAGGCCTACCTTCAAACTCAGTGCCTCTTTGCTTGGCATCATGGGAAAATCAAAAGAAATCAGCCAAGGCCTCAGAAAAGAAATTGTAGACTTCCACAAGTCTGGTTCATCCTTGGGAGAAATTACCAAACGCCTGAAGGTACCACGTTCATATGTAACAACAATAGTACACAAGTATAAACACCATGGGACCACGCAGCCGTCATACCGCTCAGGAAAGAGACGCGTTCTGTCTCTAGAGATGAACGTACTTTGGTGCAAAAGTGCAAATCAATCCCAGAACAACAGCAAAGGACCATGTGAAGATGCTGGAGGAAACAGGTACAAAGGTATCTATATCCACAGTAAAACGAGGCCTATATCGACATAACCTGAAAGGCCGCTCAGCAAGGAAGTAGCCACTGCTCCAAAACCGCCATCAAAAGGTCAGAAAACGGTTTGCAACTGCACATGGGGACAAAGATAGTACTTTTTGGAGAAAAGTCCTCTGGTCTGATGAAACAAATTATGTTATGTTTTGGCCATAATGACCATCGTTATGTTTGGAGGAAACAGGGAGGCTTGCAAGCCAAAGAACACCATCTCAACCATGAAGCCCGGGAGTGGCAGCATCATGTTGTGGGGGTGATTTGCTGCAGGAGGGACTGGTGCCCTTCACAAAACAGATGGCTTCCAAACTGACAATACCCCATGCATTCTTCCAAAGTTGTGGCAAAATGGCTTAAGGACAACAAAGTCAAGGTATTGGAATGGCCATCACAAAGCCCTGACCTCAATCCTATAGAACATTTGTGGGCAGAACTGAAAAAGCGTGTGCGAGCAAGGAGGGCTACAAACCTGATTGAGTTACACGAGCTCTGTCAGGAGGAATGGGCCAATATTCACCCAACTTATTGTGGGAAGCTTGTGGAAGGCTACCTGAGTAGTTTGACCAAAATTAAACAATTTAAAGGCAATGCTACCAAATACTAATTGAGTGTATGTAAACTTCTGACTCAATGGGAATGTGATGAAAGAAATAAAAGCTTAAATAAATCATTCTCTCTACTATTATTCTGACATTTCACATTCTTAAAATAAGTGGTGATCCTAACTGACCTAAGACAGTGAATTTTGCTTGGAAATAAATGTCAGGAATTGTGAAAACTGAGTTTAAATGTATTTGGCTAAGGTGTATGTAAACTTCTGACTTTACTGTACATATGGACGAGCGATGTCAGAGAGGAACGGATTAAGATATAGTAGAATAGTATAGAATACAGTATATACATATGAAATGAGTGATGCCAGATATGTAGACATTAGTTAAGTGACTAGTTTTCCATTCCTTAAAGTGGCCAGTGATTTCTAGACTATGCCTATAGGGAGCAGCCTCTAATGTGCTACTGATGGCTGTTTAACAGTCTGATGGCCTTGAGATATTAGCTGTTTTTCAATCTCTTAGTCCCTGCTTTGATGCACCTGTACTGACCTTGCCTTCTTTATGATAGCGGGGTGAACAGGCAGTGGCTCGGGTGGTTGATGTCCTTGATGATCTTTTTCACCTTCCTGTTTCATTGGGTGCTGTAGGAGTCCTGGAGGGCAGGTAATTTGCCCCCGGTGATGCATTGGGACTGCACCCCCCTCTGGAGAGCCTTGCGGTTGCGGGCGGCGCAGTTGCTGTACCAGGCGGTAATACAGCACGACAGGATGCTTTCAATTGTGCATCTGAAAAAGCTTTTGAGGGTTTTAGGTGACAAGCCACATTTCGTTAGCCTCCTGAAGTTGAAGAGGCTTTGTTGCGTCTCCTTCACCACACTGTCTGTGTGGGAAGCTGGTTGAGAGAATGCCTAGTGTGCAAAGCTGTCATCAAGAGAAAAGGTTGGCTACTTTGAAGAATCTCAGATATAAAACATATTTTGATTTCTTTAACACTTTTTTGGTTACTATATGATTCCATATGTGTTATCTAATAGTTCTGATGTCTTCAATATTATTATACAATGTAGAAAATTGTAAAAAATAATGAAAAATCCTGTAATGAGTAGTTGTGTCCAAACTTTTGACTTGTTACTGTAAATGCCATGGTTACCCTTGGTTTGATTCCAGGGACAGGTGTTTCATTTAACAGCCTTCAGTGTTCTCTTTTTGACCCCCTCCGCATTTGTAATTAAACCTTCAGATTTGTTAAAAATCTCATTATCTATCATACTCTGCTTCCTCCACTGATTTTAAAACTCGGTCCTCCAGGAAGGAGAGAGCCTTAGCAACACCTTTGCAGATCTTCATGATATCTTTCAAAAAATAAGTTTTTTAGAAAGGATACCTACACATTTTGACAAGCTCATGTCATAGAGAGAAGCATGCTTCATGGTAGTCCAATCCAAACTCATCTCTCTGCATTATCTCAGACAATCATGGCTAGCGGGAAGGTTTTTGGAATGTTCTGCCAAAAAAAAGCATTTTGATTTAAAACAAAGTTTAAATTACTCCTGTGAGGTGGTGACGCTTGACGTACACCAGGTTTCTTGAAATGAGTCACATATGGTGTTTTTATTCCACCACTGTAATACTGCCAGGTCCCTGACTGAGCTATAATAATGCCAGGTCCCTGACTGAGCTGTAATAAAGCCAGGTCCCTGACTGAGCTATAATAATGCCAGGTCCCTGACTGAGCTATAATAATGCCAGGTACCTGACTGAGCTATAATAATGCCAGGTACCTGACTGAGCAATAATAATGCCAGGTACCTGATTGAGCTATAATAATGCCAGGTACCTGACTGAGCTATAATAATGTCAGGTACCTGACTGAGCTATAATAATGCCAGGTACCTGACTGAGCTATAATAATGCCAGGTACCTGACTGAGCTATAATAATGCCAGGTACCTGACTGAGCTATAATAATGCCAGGTACCTGACTAAGCTATAATAATGCCAGGTACCTGACTGAGCTATAATAATGCCAGGTACCTGACTGAACTATTATTATGCCATATAATCCTAATAATCATATTAATGATATTATATAAATGAGTTGATATGAATGAGGTGATATTAATGAGGTGATATGAATGAGGTGACATTAATGAGATGATATGAATGAGATTATATTAATGAGGTGACCTTAATGAGCTTTAGTAACCCCTAGTTACCTTTAGTAACCTTTAGTATCCTTTAGTAACCCTTAGTAACCTTTATTAACCTTTAGTAACCCTTAGTAACCTTTAGTAACCCTTAGTAACACGTAGTTACCTTTAGTAACCCCTAGTTACCTTTAGTAACCTTTAGTAACCCTTAGTAACCTTTAGTAACCTTTAGTAACCCTTAGTAACCTTTAGTAACCCTTAGTAACACGTAGTTACCTTTAGTAACCCGTAGTTACCTTTAGTAACCCCTAGTAACTCCTAGTAATTTTTTGTAACTAGATACTTAGATTTAATTTTTAAATTTTTTAATTTTTGATTAGTTACCCGTAGTTACCTTTAGTAACCCGTAGTAACCCCTAGTAATTGTTAGTAACCCTTAGTAACCTTTAGTAACCCTTAGTAACCCTTAGTAATATTAAGTAACCCTTACTAACCTTTAGTAACCCTTAGTAACCCTTAGTAACCCTTAGTAACCTTTAGTAACCCTTAGTAATATTAAGTAACCCTTAGTAACCCCTAGTAACCCTTAGTAACCCCTAGTAACCCCTAGTAACCCTTAGTAACCCGTAGTAATATTTAGTAACCCTTAGTAACCCTTAGTAATATTTAGTAACCCTTAGTAACCCTTAGTAACCCTTAGTAATATTTAGTAACCCTTAGTAACCCATAGTAATATTTAGTAACCCTTAGTAACCCGTAGTAACCTTTAGTCACACCATCTCTCTCTGCTTTACCTGACTCACCTTAGTAACCCTTAGTCACACCACCCTCTCTGCTTGGCTTGAATAAGTCACCATGGCTACTGCACCACTCAGACAGAAACAGGGACAGGTTTGTGTGTGGGAGAGATCTCTTTTAGTTGGTACCTGTATTCAAAACAAAAACTGACAGGAAGTTGTGCAAGAGTTTTAGTGTGCATCCCAAATGGCACCCTTCTCCGTATGGACCCTGGTCAAAAGTAGTTTAGTTTAGTTTATTAATTCGAACATTTAAAAGAAAAACAAGCACACATACAACTTGAAAAAGCCATACGTGCACACGAGGTAAATCATGGAGAATAACAAACATTCAAGTCTGGAACTTATTTCCATTGTGGTCCTCTTTAGTGTAGAGAACAGTGTGCCATTTGGTGCACAGCCTTAGTGTGTCATGCTACTGAATAAATGCCTTTTAGCATGTCACACTGTTACACTGGTCCATTTGAGATAGGTGTTTCACCTGAGATACAGAATGACAGATACAATCATCATGTGTGTGTGTGTGTGTGTGTGTGTGTGTGTGTGTGTGTGTGTGTGTGTGTGTGTGTGTGTGTGTGTGTGTGTGTGTGTGTGTGTGTGTGTGTGTGTGTGTGTGTGTGTATAATAACCCACGTGTGTTTTCCTCCTCAGCTCTACAGCTACAGTCAGATCACTGTGTCGACCCTGGCATCCCCGTCAACGGCCAACGCCATGGCAACGACTTCTACGTGGGTGCCTTGGTAACGTTCAGCTGTGATGCCGGGTACTCCCTCAGCGACCCAGAACCCCTGGAGTGTGAACCAAACTACCAGTGGAGTCGACCCCTGCCCAGCTGTGATGGTACGGCCCGATTCTGAATTCTGTTCACAAAATGTCGCCCATGTTCGCTCTAGGTGGAAGTTGCCCTTATCATACAGTAAAGCTAGGACAATCTTATGACTTCCTAATATCTAACTTTAACCGTTGGGGGGAATCTTGAAACAAACCCTAAATCAGTGTTCAGGGCCCTGCTATGTAGTGTCCGAATGTATCCTCAAATCGACAGCATTTTCGCAATACTTCTTTATGAGACGCTATATTCACTATATTCGCTATATTCACTATATTCGCTATATTCACTATATTCTATGAGTATTTGGCAACTAGACAAGACTTTGTAGATGTTTCCTACCCTCTAAAATGTTCATCTCTTTTTTTCTCCGTAAAATATTTTTATCTATGACTATCCTTCCTATTTCATTGTAAAGGCTTTTATATTAAAATATTTTTATCTATGACTCTCCTTCCTATTTCATTGTAAAGGCTTTTATATTTAAATATTTTTATCTATGACTCTCCTTCCTATTTCATTGTAAAGGCTTTTATATTTAAATATTGATTTCCTCCTCCTGTACAATGATATTGATGAAGAGTCGTCAGCTTCCTCTTCCTGGTGGGGCAGGAGACCTCTCTGTATGTGCCCTTCAGAAGGGCACTGCTAGTAAACTGCATTGTAGTGCATGGTGAAACCTGGGGACATTTCATTAAGTGTAGTTCTAGTATCTACCATTACTGTCTCTGTCTCTCTCTCTCTCCCTCTTATCTCTCTCTTTCTCACTCGGTCTCTCTCTCTCTGTCCCTCTCTCTGTCTCTCTCTCTTTATTTCTCTCTCTCTCTCTCTCCATCTTATCTCTCTCCCTCTTCACTCTCTCTCTCCCTCTCTGTCCCTCTCACGCTCTCTCGTTCTCTCTCTCTCGTTCTCTCTCTCTCTCCCTCTCTGTACCTCTCACTCTCTCTCTTTCGCTCTCTCGTTCTCTGTCTCTCGCTCTCTCTCTCTCTCTCTCTCTCTCTCTCTCTCTCTCTCCCTCTCTGTCCCTCTCACTCTCTCTTTCGCTCTCTCGTTCTCTCTCTCTTTCTCTCTCTCTCTCTCTCTCTCTCTCTCTCTCTCTCTAACCCTCCTCTCTTTATACATCCCTCCCTCTCCTCCCTCCCCCCTCTCTGCAGCTTTGTGTGGAGGTTATATTCAGGGTAACACCGGTACCATCCTCTCTCCTGGGTTTCCTGACTTCTATCCTCACAACCTCAACTGCACCTGGATGATAGAGTCCTCCCACGGGAAAGGTGAGCAGGGCCACTCCTGTCTACATGCTTTCAGTCTAATTCAATTTCACTGACATTGTCATTTCACTTATCAGGCCCTTTAAAGAATGCTGGTACATCCCTGCACCACTGATACCCAACCCCCCAGTCACATCACTATTAGAGTTATTACCTCTTCATAAAATATCTTGGTTTCCTCTTCATAAAGTACCTTGGTTTCCTCTTCATAAAGTACCTTGGTTTCCTCTTCATAAAGTACCTTGGTTTCCTCTTCATAAAGTACCTTGGTTTCCTCTTCATAAAATATCTTGGTTTCCTCTTCATAAAGTACCTTGGTTTCCTCTTCATAAAGTACCTTGGTTTCCTCTTCATAAAGTACCTTGGTTGCCCAACCCCCTGTCACATCACTATTAGAGTTATTACCTCTTCATAAAGTACATTGGTTTCCTCTTCATAAAGTACCTTGGTTTCCTCTTCATAAAGTACCTTGGTTTCCTCTTCATAAAGTACCTTGGTTTCCTCTTCATAAAGTACCTTGGTTTCCTCTTCATAAAGTACCTTGGTTTCCTCTTCATAAAGTATCTTGGTTGCCCAACCCCTGTCACATCACTATTAGAGTTATTACCTCTTCATAAAGTACATTGGTTTCCTCTTCATAAAGTACATTGGTTTCCTCTTCATAAAGTACCTTGGTTTCCTCTTCATAAAGTACCTTGGTTTCCTCTTCATAAAGTACCTTGGTTTCCTCTTCATAAAGTACCTTGGTTTCCTCTTCATAAAGTACCTTGGTTTCCTCTTCATAAAGTATCTTGGTTGCCCAACCCCTGTCACATGACTATTAGATCTAGCACCACATGTGAAACCTGTGTAGGCTATAAGTTAGGGGTAGGCATCTAGATCTGAACGAATAATCTGAACGAATGGTTGTTATTTTCCAATACAATCTCTTTTTGTGGTTTGGACACACCTACTCATTCAAGGGTTTTCTATATTTTCACTATTTTCTACATTGTAGAATAATAGTGAAGACATCAAAACTATGAAATAACACATGGAATCATGAAGTAACGAAAAAAGTTACTTCACTCTGCTTCTTGGTCAAATTATTATTTTACCAGGCAAGTCAGTTAAAGAACAAATTATTATTTTCAATGACGGTCTAGGAACAGTGGGTTAACTGGTCTAGGAACAGTGGGTTAACTGCCTGTTCAGGGGCAGAACGATATATTTTTACCTTGTCGGCTCGGGGATTTGATCTTGCAACCTTTCGGTTACTAGTCCAACTCTCTGACCACTAGGCTACCTGCTGCCCCAGCAGCATGGAGGTGTGTTAGGTCATTGTCCTGTTGAAAAACAAATGATAGCCCCACTAAGCGCAAACCAGATGGGATGGTGTATCGCTGCGGAATGCTGTGGTAGGCATGCTGGTTAAGTGTGCCTTGAATTCTAAATAAATCACAGACAGTGTCATCAGCAAAGAACCCGCACACCATCACACCTCCTCCATGCTTAAGGGTGGGAACCACACATGCAGAGATAAACCGTTCACCTACTCTGCGTCTCACAAAGACATCACACCTCCTCCTCCATGCTTCACGGTGGGAACCACACATGCAGAGATAAACCGTTCACCTACTCTGCGTCTCACAAAGACATCACACCTCCTCCTCCATGCTTCACGGTGGGAACCACACATGCAGAGATAAACCGTTCACCTACTCTGCGTCTCACAAAGACATCACACCTCCTCCTCCATGCTTCACGGTGGGAACCACACATGCAGAGATAAACCGTTCACCTACTCTGTGTCTCACAAAGACATCACACCTCCTCCTCCATGCTTCACGGTGGGAACCACACATGCAGAGATAAACCGTTCACCTACTCTGCGTCTCACAAAGACGAGGCGGTTGGAACCAGATATCACAAATTTGCACTCATCAGACCAATGGACAGATTTCTACCGGTCTAATGTCCATTGATTGTGTTTCTTGGTCCAAGCAAGTCTCTTCTTCTTATTGGTGTCCTTTAGTAGTGGTTTCTTTGCAGCAATTCCACCATGAAGGCCTGATTCACGCAGTCTCCTCTGAACAGTTGATGTTGAGATGTGACTGACTGTTACTTGAACTCTGTGAAACATTTATTTGGGCTGCAATTTCTGAGACTGGTAACTCTAATGAACTTATCCTCTGCAGCAAAGGTAAATCTGTGTCTTCCTTTCCTGTGGCGGTCCTCAGTTTCATCATAGCACTTGATGATTTTTGCGACTGCACTTGAAGAAACTTTCAAAGTTCTTGGAATTTTCCAGATTGACTGACCTTTATGTCTTAAAGTAATGATGGACTGTCATTTCTCTTTGCTTATTTGAGCTGTTCTTGCCATAATATGGACTTGTTATTTTACCAAATAGGGCTATTTTCTGTATACCACCCCTACCTTGTCACAACACAACTGACTGACTCAAATGCTTTAAGAAGGAAAGAAATTCCACAAATGAACTTTTAACGAGGCACACCTGTTAATTGAAATCCATTCCACTCATTATGCTGGTTGAGAGAATGCCATGAGTGTGCAAAGCTGTCATCAATGCGAAAGGTGGCTACTTTGAAGAATTTCAAATACAAAATATATTTTGATTTGTTTAACACTTTTTTTGGTTACCTCATGATTCCATATGTGTTATTTCATAGTTTTAATGTCTTCACTATTATTCTACAATGTAGAAAATAGTACAAATAAAGAAAAACCCTTGAATGAGTAGTTGTGTCCAACATTTTGACTGGTACTGTATATGTGTATGAAATCATTCTTGGGCCAGTTTTGCCGATCAATAGGTTATATTGTATTTGATACAGCCAAGCCAACCCTAAAATAGGTTGTACTATGTTTGATACAGCCAACCCTAAAATATGTTATACTGTATTTGATACAGCCAACCCTAAAATAGGTTCTACTGTATTTGATACAGCCAAGCCAACCATAAAACATGTTCTATTGTATTTGATACAGCCAAGCCAACCCTAAAATAGGTTATACTGTGTCTGATACAGCCAAGCCAACCCTAAAATAGGTTCTACTGTGTTTGATACAGCCAACCCTAAAATAGGTTCTACTGTGTCTGATACAGCCAAGCCAACCCTAAAATAGGTTCTACTGTGTTTGATACAGCCAACCCTAAAATAGGTTCTACTGTGTTTGATACAGCCAACCCTAAAATAGGTTCTACTGTGTTTGATACAGCCAACCCTAAAATAGGTTCTACTGTGTTTGATACAGCCAACCCTAAAATAGGTTCTACTGTGTTTGATACAGCCAACCCTAAAATAGGTTATACTGTGTCTGATACAGCCAAGCCAACCCTAAAATAGGTTATACTACAGCCAAGCCAACCCTAAAATAGGTCTGATACAGCCAAGCCAACCCTAAAATACTGTGTTTGGTTATACTGTGTCTGATACAGCCAAGCCAACCCTAAAATAGGTTCTACTGTGTTTGATACAGCCAAGCCAACCCTAAAATAGGTTCTACTGTGTTTGATACAGCCAAGCCAACCCCTAAAATAGGTTCTACTGTGGTTAAAATACTGTGTTTGATACAGCCAAGCCAACCCTAAAATAGGTTCTACTGTGTTTGATACAGCCAACCCTAAAATAGGTTCTACTGTGTTTGATACAGCCAAGCCAACCCTAAAATAGGTTAAAATACTGTGTTTGATACAGCCAAGCCAACCCTAAAATAGGTTCTACTGTGTTTTGATACAGCCAAGCCAACCCCTAAAATAGGTTCTACTGTGTTTGATACAGCCAACCCTAAAATAGGTTATACTGTGTCTGATACAGCCAAGCCAACCCTAAAATAGGTTCTACTGTGTTTGATACAGCCAACCCTAAAATAGGTTCTACTGTGTTTGATACAGCCAACCCTAAAATAGGTTCTACTGTATTTGATACAGCCAAGCCAACCCTAAAATAGGTTCTACTGTATTTGATACAGCCAACCCTAAAATAGGTTATACTGTGTCTGATACAGCCAACCCTAAAATAGGTTCTACTGTGTTTGATACAGCCAACCCTAAAATAGGTTCTACTGTGTTTGATACAGCCAACCCTAAAATAGGTTCTACTGTGTTTGATACAGCCAAGCCAACCCTAAAATAGGTTCTACTGTATTTGTCATCTGATACGGTTCCAGGTTCAAGTGTTTGATAAGCAGGTTCAGATTCAGCCAACCCTAAAAACACTGTGTTTTGATACAGCCAAGCCAACCCTAAAATAGGTTCTACTCTTCTCCTGCTCTATGTCAAACCGCTCTCTCTTCTCTCCTGCCCACCAGGAAGAGTGTAGCTGACTCCTCTTCTGTTTTCTCTCTCCTCCCCCACCAGGAAGAGTGTAGCTGACTCCTCTTCTGTTTTCTCTCTCCTGCCCCACCAGGAAGAGTGTAGCTGACTCCTCTTCTGTTCTCTCTCTCCTGCCCCACCAGGAAGAGTGTAGCTGACTCCTCTTCTGTTTTCTCTCTCCTGCCCCACCAGGAAGAGTGTAGCTGACTCCTCTTCTGTTCTCTCTCTCCTCCCCACCAGGAAGAGTGTAGCTGACTCCTCTTCTGTTTTCTCTCTCCTCCCCACCAGGAAGAGTGTAGCTGACTCCTCTTCTGTTTTCTCTCTCCTGCCCCACCAGGAAGAGTGTAGCTGACTCCTCTTCTGTTTTCTCTCTCCTGCCCCACCAGGAAGAGTGTAGCTGACTCCTCTTCTGTTCTCTCTCTCCTCCCCACCAGGAAGAGTGTAGCTGACTCCTCTTCTGTTCTCTCTCTCCTCCCCACCAGGAAGAGTGTAGCTGACTCCTCTTCTGTTTTCTCTCTCCTCCCCACCAGGAAGAGTGTAGCTGACTCCTCTTCTGTTTTCTCTCTCCTGCCCCACCAGGAAGAGTGTAGCTGACTCCTCTTCTGTTCTCTCTCTCCTGCCCCACCAGGAAGAGTGTAGCTGACTCCTCTTCTGTTTCTCTCTCCTCCCCCACCAGGAAGAGTGTAGCTGACTCCTCTTCTGTTTTCTCTCTCCTCCCCCACCAGGAAGAGTGTAGCTGACTCCTCTTCTGTTTTCTCTCTCCTGCCCACCAGGAAGAGTGTAGCTGACTCCTCTTCTGTTCTCTCTCTCCTGCCCACCAGGAAGAGTGTAGCTGACTCCTCTTCTGTTTTCTCTCTCCTGCCCACCAGGAAGAGTGTAGCTGACTCCTCTTCTGTTCTCTCTCTCCTGCCCCACCAGGAAGAGTGTAGCTGACTCCTCTTCTGTTCTCTCTCTCCTGCCCCACCAGGAAGAGTGTAGCTGACTCCTCTTCTGTTTCTCTCTCCTGCCCCACCCAGGAAGAGTGTAGCTGACTCCTCTTCTGTTCTCTCTCTCCTGCCCCACCAGGAAGAGTGTAGCTGACTCCTCTTCTGTTTTCTCTCTTCTCCCCACCAGGAAGAGTGTAGCTGACTCCTCTTCTGTTTTCTCTCTCCTCCCCCACCAGGAAGAGTGTAGCTGACTCCTCTTCTGTTTTCTCTCTCCTCCCCACCAGGAAGAGTGTAGCTGACTCCTCTTTCTCTCTCTCTCTCTCTCTCTCTCTCTCTCTCTCTCTCTCTCTCTCTCTCTCTCTCTCTCCTGCCCCACCAGGAAGAGTGTAGCTGACTCCTCTTCTGTTTTCTCTCTCCTCCCCCACCAGGAAGAGTGTAGCTGACTCCTCTTCTGTTTTCTCTCTCCTCCCCCACCAGGAAGAGTGTAGCTGACTCCTCTTCTGTTTTCTCTCTTCTCCCCACCAGGAAGAGTGTAGCTGACTCCTCTTCTGTTTTTCTCTCCTGCCCACCAGGAAGAGTGTAGCTGACTCCTCTTCTGTTTTCTCTCTCTCCTGCCCCACCAGGAAGAGTGTAGCTGACTCTCTTCTGTTTTCTCTCTCTCCTGCCCCACCAGGAAGAGTGTAGCTGACTCCTCTTCTCTCTCTCCTGCCCACCAGGAAGAGTGTTGCTGACTCCTCTTCTGTTTTCTCTCTCCTCCCCAACCAGGAAGTGTATCTGACTCTCTCTCTCTCTCTCTCCTGCCCCACCAGGTGTCCAGTTCACCTTCCATACATTCCACCTAGAGTCTCCTCATGACCACCTGTTGGTGACAGAGAACGGCAGCTTCCCCCGAACCCCTGTGGAGACTAACGGGCTCAACACTGCCCCCCACCCTCAGTGCAGGCCTGTATGGGAACTACACCGCTCAGATACGCTTCCTCTCAGACTTCTCTGTCTCCTACGAGGATTCAACATCACCTTCTCAGGTAGGGGAAAGGGAACTTTCAATCACAAGATTAATGCCTCAAAGGACCATGAAATAGAGCTATAAAGATTTACAGGGGAATATGTGGATAATACTGAGAGAATAACCTATTGTATGATGTAATGCATTTGTAGATCCACCAGAAACACATGAGTATCTGTGTGGTATTTGTGTGCCTCCCTATCCGTCTAGAAGGAACATGAAACTATCCTGTTCCCAGACCTGTTTATTTTTTGTGTCTTGTGGTTGTTGTCATGCCACAATGACCATATGAGTTGACCACATTGAAACAATGTTCTGGTACCAGGCTAGTTTCATTGAGCCAGATAGGAAGACAGGCTACCATTTGAAACTGAGCTACAGTGACCTCCCGAAAAATATTGGGAGAGCGACATTTTTGTTGTTGTTTTGGCTCCGTACTCAGGCAAACAATGATAACGTCACACTTGTGACTTAAAAAAGAAACTTGCTGATGCATCTGCAGTTTGTTTTGGTTGTGTTTCAGATTATTTTTGTGCCCAATAGAAATGAACGGAAGATAATGTATTGTGTAATTTTGGAGTCACTTTATTGTAAATGAGAACAGAATGTGTAGTAAAACTCTGACACCCAGTGTCATAACCATGTCATAACAGCTGACATAACTTGTCATAACCATGTCATAACAGCTGACATAACTCTGTCAAGCAACTGGCGTCATAACAGCTGACATAACTTGTCATAACCATGTCATAACGCTGACATAACTTCATCATAACCATGTCATAACGGCTGACATAACTTGTCATAACCATGTCATACTATGTCATAACGGCTGACATAACTTGTTATAACCATGTCATAACGAAGCCGGACATAACTTGTTATAACCATGTCATAATGGCTGACATAACTTGTCATAACAGCTGACATAACTTGTCATAACCATGTCATGTAACGGCTGACCTAACTTGTTATAACCATGTCATAACCACGACATAACTTCTTGTCATAACCATGTCATAACGGTTGACATAACTTGTTATAACCATGTCATAACGACTGGACATAACTTTGTCATAACCATGTCATAACGCTGACATAACTTGGTCATAACCATGTCATAACGGCTGACATAACTTGTTATAACCATGTCATAATGGCTGACATAACTTGTCATAACCATGTCATAACTGACATAACTTCTTGTCGTAACCATGTCATACTATGTCATAACGCTGACATAACTTGTTATAACCATGTCATACTATGTCATAACGGGCTGACATAACTTGTTATAACCATGTCATAACGGCCGACATAACTTGTTGGTAACCATGTCATAATGGCTGACATAACTTGTTATAACCATGTCATACTATGTCATAACGGCTGTCATAACTTGTTATAACCATGTCATAATGGCTGACATAACTTGTTATAACCATGTCATAATGGTAGACATAACTTGTTATAACCATGTCATAATGGTTGACATAACTTGTCGTAACCATGCGTCATAACGGGCTGACCTAACTTGTTATAACCATGTCATAACGACTGACATAACTTGTCATAACCATGTCATACTATGTCATAACGGCTGACATAACTTGTTATAACCATGTCATAACGGCTGACATAACTTGTTATAACCATGTCATAATGGCTGACATAACTTGTCATAACAGCTGACATAACTTGTCATAACCATGTCATATGCGCTGACCTAACTTGTTATAACCATGTCATAACGACTGACATAACTTGTCATAACCATGTCATAACGGCTGACATAACTTGTTATAACCATGTCATAACGATCTGACATAACTTGTCATAACCATGTCATAGCGGCTGACATAACTTGTGTCATAACCATGTCATAACGGCTGACATAACTTGTTATAACCATGTCATAATGGCTGACATAACTTGTCAGTAACCATGTCATAACGGCTGACATAACTTGTCGTAACCATGTCATACTATGTCATAACGGCTGACATAACTTGTTATAACCATGTCATAACGGCTGACATAACTTGTCATAACCATGTCATACTATGTCATAACGTCTGACATAACTTGATATAACCATGTCATAATATGTCATAATGACCAACACAACCCACCATAATATGGTGGTAACACTGTTAACACTGACCCATATATTTACACCTGTTGTGACATATGGTGTGTTATTTTATGGCTGGTTATAACACCTACACTAAAATTATCACAACCCACATTTATTCAAATGAGTTTGTTCTGGCCAAAGTTTCCTTTTGTTGTTGTTGTTGTTGACATTCATCATGTTCATGGTTTTGCAGTATTTTGTTCATCATATTTTAAACAACTAATAGAAAATATACTTCATGTCAACAGAAACATTTCACCCATCGTAATCATATCAGGCATCAGTCTTATCATGTCCTTTTTATCAGTCATCGTCTCTAATAGAGGGTGTCTTGTCCTGCTCCTAGCACATTCATCCCAGTCCTCAGTCTAATAGAGGGTGTCTTGTCCTGCTCCTGAAATCTGCTCCTACATTCATCCCAGTCCTCAGTCTATCAGAGGGTGTCTTGTCCTGCTCCTGAAATCTGCTCCTACATTCATCCCAGTCCTCAGTCTAATAGAGGGTGTCTTGTCCATCCCAGTCATCCTGATAATCTGGTGTCTTCATCCCAGTGCTCAGTCTAATAGAGGGTGTCTTGCTCTCCAAATCTGCTCCTACATTCATCCCAGTCCTCAGTCTAATAGAGGGTGTCTTGTCCTGCTCTGAAATCTGCTCCCAACATTCATCCCAGTCCTCAGTCTAATAGAGGGTGTCTTGTCCTGCTCCTGAAATCTGCTCCTACATTCATCTCAGTCCTCAGTCTAATAGAGGGTGTCTTGTCCTGCTCCTGAAATCTGCTCCTACATTCATCCCAGTCATCAGTCTAATAGAGGGTGTCTTGTCCTGCTCCTACATTCATCCAGTCCTCAGTCTAATAGGAATTGTCTTGTCCTGCTCCTGAAATCTGCTCCCTACATTCATCCCAGTCCTCAGTCTAATAGAGGGTGTCTTGTCCTGCTCCTGAAATCTGCTCCTACATTCATCCCAGTCATCAGTCTAATAGAGGGTGTCTTGTCCTGCTCCTGAAATCTGCTCCTACATTCATCCCAGTCATCAGTCTAATAGAGGGTGTCTTGTCCTGCTCCTGAAATCTGCTCGTACATTCATCCCAGTCATCAGTCTAATAGAGGGTGTCTTGTCCTGCTCCTGAAATCTGCTCCTACATTCATCCCAGTCATCAGTCTAATAGAGGGTGTCTTGTCCCCTGCTCCTGAAATCTGCTCCTACATTCATCTCAGTCATCAGTCTAATAGAGGGTGTCTTGTCCTGCTCCTGAAATCTGCTCCTACATTCATCCCAGTCATCAGTCTAATAGAGGGTGTCTTGTCCTGCTCCTGAAATCTGCTCCTACATTCATCCCAGTCATCAGTCTAATAAAGGGTGTCTTGTCCTGCTCCTGAAATCTGCTCCTACATTCATCTCAGTCATCAGAAACAGGCATTGAGGCAGGTGCATGTCTGACATCAATGTGTGCAAAATAACAATGATATTTTAATATGGACAATTAAAAATATTAAAGTAATATTAGCATAAACATACTGTTGATGGTGTCATAACCAGCCTTAAAATAACACAATGGGGAGTATGTCAACAGGTCTAAATGTGTCATACCCAGCCTAAAATAACACAATATATAGTATGTCACAACAGGTCTAAATGTGTCATACCCAGCCTTAAAATAACACAATATACAGTATGTCACAACAGGTCTAATTGGACTGACAGTGTTATGACCATACTATTAAAACCTTATGACAAGTTAATGACAGCTGTTATGACCCTATTATGACAGGTTAATGTCAATGCTGTTAGAGATAAATTATGACAGGTTAATGTCGGGCTGTTATGACCATTATTATGACAGGTTACACAACAAGCTGGTTATGACCATATTATGACATGGTTTTGACCCTATTATGACAGGTTAATGTCAGCTGTTATGCAATCATAGCCTGCTATGACAGGTTAATGTGGCTGTTAGACCATATTATGACAGGTTAATGTCTCTGTTTCCATATTATGAAAGGTTAAGACAAGTTCACATGTCAGCTGTTATGACCATATTATGACAGGTTAAGACAGGTTAATGTCAGCTGTTATGACCATATTATGACAGGTTAATGTCAGCTGTTCTGAGAATATTATGAATGGTTAAGACAAGTTAATGTCAGCTGTTATGACCATATTATGACAGGTTAATGTCAGCTGTTATGACCATATTATGACAGGTTAATGTCAGCTGTTATGACCATATTCAACATGGTTTTGACCCTATTATGACAGGTTAATGTCAGCTGTTATGCACCATATTATGACAGTTTTAATGTCGCTGTTATGACCATATTATGACAGGTTAATGTCAGCTGTTATGACTTCCTATTATGACAGGTTAAGACAAGTTAATGTCAGCTGTTATGACCATATTATGACAGGTTAAGACAGGTTAATGTCAGCTGTTATGACCATATTATGACAGGTTAATGTCAGCTGTTATGACCATATTATGACAGGTTAAGACAAGTTAATGTCAGCTGTTATGACCATATTATGACAGGTTAATGTCAGCTGTTATGACCTATATTATGACAGGTTAAGACAAGTTAATGTCAGCTGTTATGACCATATTATGACAGGTTAATGTCAGCTGTTATGACCATATTATGACAGGTTAATGTCAGCTGTTATGACCATATTATGACATGGTTATGACCCTATTATGACAGGTTAATGTCAGCTGTTTTGAATTTATGACAGGTTAATGTCAGCTGTAAGAACGGACCATATTATGACAGGTTAATGTCAGCTGTTATGACCATATTATGACAGGTTAAGACAAGTTAATGTCAGCTGTTATGACCATATTATGACAGGTTAAGACAGGTTAATGTCAGCTGTTATGACCATATTATGACAGGTTAATGTCAGCTGTTATGACCATATTATGAAGTTAATATGTTAATGTCAGCTGTTATGACCATATTATGACTAGCTAATGTCAGCTGTTATGACATATTATGACAGGTTAATGTCAGCTGTTATGACCATATTATGACATGGTTATGAGCCTATTATGACAGGTTAATGTGAAGCTGTTATGACCATATTATGACAGTTTAATGTCAGCTGTTATGACCATATTATGACAGGTTAATGTCAGCTGTTATGACCATATTATGACAGGTTAAGACAAGTTAATGTCAGCTGTTATGACATATTATGACAGGTTAAGACAGGTTAATGTCAGCTGTTATGACCATATTATGACAGGTTAATGTCAGCTGTTATGCCATATTTTGACAGCTAACAAGTGAATCTCAGCTGTTATGCAAACCCATATTATGCAGGGTTAATGTCAGCTGTTTGACCATATTATGGTTATTGTTCAGCTGTTAGCTGACCATATTTAACAAAAAGACCTATTATGCAAGTAAACTCGCTGTTATGACCATATTATGACAGTTTTAATGTCTGGCCATTATGACCAATTCTTATGAGCACTATCGTCTGAGTGTGCCATATTATGCAGAATAACTGATGAAGTTAATGTCAGAACTGTTAACACCCGTATGGTCGGTGTCAATAAATATGGCCGGTGTCAGCAGAGTTGCAGTCACCAACGTTCTGGATAACATAACAGCTGTTAACCAGCTCTGCTTGGGCGAGTTAATGTCAGCTGTTATGACCGTTCTCTCATTTGTCAGCTGTTATGACCATAGCTAACAAGTTAGCAAGTTAATGTCTGCTGTTATGAACACTCGGATCATGACAAAGAAATGGGTGGGTGCTAAAAGGTTAAGAGCTGTTATGAACATATTATGAATGGGTGTAGACAAAGAAGGCTCTCCAGTAGTAGTACCAAAATTCAAAGGTGATTTTCTCAAAAGGGACTTTACACGTTTATCAACGTTCAAAGCAGAATAACTTCCCGTTGTTCCTCAACGATAGTATATGATACACTATTTTTCTCTGCTTTATCCAATGTAAAACACAATTTAACATTTTGCTACATATTATGACAGGTTAATGTCAGCTGTTATGACCATATTATGACAGGTTAAGACAAGTTAATGTCGAGCTGTTATGACCATGATTATGACTAGGTTAATGTCAGCTGTTATGACCATATTATGACATGGTTATGACCCTATTATGACAGGTCTAATGTCAGCTGTTATGACCATATTATGACAGTTTAATGTCAGTGCTGTTGTGACCATATGTTATGACAGGTTAATGTCAGCTGTTATGACCATATTATGACAGGTTAAGACAAGTTAATGTCAGCTGTTATGACCATATTGACAGGTTAAGACAGGTTAATGTCAGCTGTTATGACCATATTATGACAGGTTAATGTCAGCTGTTATGACCATATTATGACAGGTTAAGACAAGTTAATGTCAGCTGTTATGACCATATTATGACAGGTTAATGTCAGCTGTTATGACCATATTATGACAGTTAAGACGTTAATGTCAGCTGTTATGACCATATTATGAACAGGTTAATGTCAGCTGTTACTGACCATATTATGACAGGTTAATGTCAGCTGTTATGACTATATTACTGACATGGTTATGACCCTATTATGACAGTTAATGTCAGCTGTTATGACCATATTATGACAGGTTAATGTCAGCTGTTATGACCATATTATGACAGGTTAATGTCAGCTGTTATGACCATATTACTTAGCAGGTTAAGACAAGTTAATGTCAGCTGTTATGACCATATTATGACAGGTTAAGACAGGTTAATGTCAGCTGTTATGACCATATTATGACAGGTTAATGTCAGCTGTTATGACCATATTATGACAGGTTAAGACAAGTTAATGTCAGCTGTTATGACCATATTATGACAGGTTAATGTCAGTTGTTGCCGACCATATTATGACAGGTTAAGACAAGTTAATGTCAGCTGTTATGACCATATTATGACAGGTTAATGTCAGCTGCTATTGACCCTATTATGGCAGGTTAATGTCAGCTGTTATGACCATATTATGACAGGTTAAGACAAGTTAATGTCGGCTGTTATGACATATTTTGTGAGGTGTTATGACCATGTGATAAGGTGTTATGACATAGGGTGTCAATTAAAGTGTTACAGAATATGTTTCTAAAACACTTCTACGTTAATCGTGGAAGCTACCAGGATTATGGATAATCCTGAATGAATCGTAAATAATTATGAGTGTGAAATGTACAGACGCATAAATATTATACCCACCAAAAAACACTAGC